>NC_041382.1:433325394-433376040 GCF_002162155.2 Triticum dicoccoides
TCGTCTACCGTGCTGAAGGCACGGCAGGGAGCTACAGTAGCCACGCAGTGGGAATCGCAGAAGGCACTGCAGGGCCCTATAGTACTATGCACTGTGGCGAATCTACTGTAGTAAATCTGTACTGTAGCGGGCACCCTGTAGCACCACACTGCTCATGAGTTCCTGTAGCGCGCAGTGGAAAATCACAGAGGCACTGCAGGCTACTGTAGCTCCCCTACCGTGCCTTCAGCACGGTAGACGAGCCGGTTCCCACGTCGGACCATGGCGCCCACGTCGTACATGCCCTCAGCGCCGCCGAAGGCAGCTGGCACCTGCAACAGCTCGCCCACAAACAACCATGCAGAAAAAATTGTAGTATTGTGTGAAAAAAATCTAAAAAGGTGGTTGTCTATGAATCAAACTCGCGACCTCATATGTGTCCTTGAGTTTAGCCAACTGGTATACCTATTGGCTGCTAGTGATTCACTTCAGCGCGACCCTATTTAAGAACCAGCGTAGCAGCGCTACTTATCTCGCTTAGATTTTTTAATTATTTGAAAACATTGATGAAAAACGTGAATGTATGGAAAAAATGTGATTTTTTTGGAAAGTTGGCCACTGTAAAAATGTTTCATGTATTCAAATAATTTCACGAATTCACAAACAAAAGTTCATGAAATGTAAAAAAAGTGCACAATTTTTTTAAAAAAATCACAACAATGAAAAACGACCATGAGTTTAAAAAACGTTCATGGATTTGAAAAAAATCATCAAATTTGAAAAAAATCACTAAATTTGGAAAAAGTTCATCAAATTTTAAAAAGTTCATCAACTTTTCAAAAAAGTTCATCGGATTTGAGAAAAGAGTTCATGAATTTTGAAAATTCTTCATCAATTTTTTTTAAAAATTTATCGGATTTGAAAAAGTGTTCATCGAATCTGAAAATTCTTCATCATATTTGAAAAAAGTTCATCAAACTTTAGAAAAGTTCATTGATTTTGAGAAAATTTCATTGAATCTGAAAATAGTACTTTGAATTTAAAAAAAGTTCATCGAATTGAAAAAATTCATCAAATTTGAAGAAAGTTCATCAAATTTGAAAAAAACTCTTCATTCGTTAAAAATATTAACTAAAAATAGAAAAAAATCATAGATTTTGAAAACAAAAGTTCATCAAATTTGAAAAGAAAAACACCATCGATTTGAAAAAAGTTTAGGTATTTAAGAAAAGAAAAAATCGATGAGGGATAAACCAAGAAGAAGAAGAAAGAAAAAAACAGAAAATGGAAAAAAGGAAAAAGAAAAAAAGAAGAGACAAGGAATGAAAGAAGTAAAGAGTTGAAGCTTAACATATCCCGCTTCCTGGCGCTGTGGTTGCAGAAATGAAGCTGCACGAGTGAGGGCGCTTGTTTGTAAATTTGCCTATAACAGATGCCTACAACGCTAAATAAGAAACGCCATTGAGAGCGCACAACCGAACGCACGCGAGGCTCGCTGCTGGCCGAAATGGGCAGACATGGGCCGAGCCCGTTCTTACAGCCTTTGATGAACGGGCGTGATTTCGTTGCAGCGTTGTTCCTTTCTTTCGGCGTGTAGGGCCACCGCCCACCGGTGTGTTTTATAGCTGGCCAAATGGGTCGTTTTTTTCGGGCCGGCCCATGAGCACGCCGACACGGCCCGCCTTGGGCCAGGCATGGCACGGGCTAAACGGGCCGGGCTCAGCACACGCACGCCCTGGGCCCTATCTGGGCCTGGAGGCTGGGCACGCGGGCCGGCACAGCACGCCCCGATTATGTTTTTTTATACATTTATATATGGCCCAACATATAAAAATAGATTAAAAAACGCTTAGTACGTCAAATAACAGGCTGAAAATATGTGGCCCACCATGCTAAACGGGCCAACATGCCAGCCCGTTTACTAACTGGGCCGTGCCTGGGCCTGGGGGCGCAGCACGCGGGCCGGCCCATATAGTAATCGTGCCCTGGCGGGCTGTGCCTGGCCAGGCACGATTATGATGGGCCGGGCCGGGCCGGCCCGTTTGGCCAGGTACACTGTGTTTGGGCGTGCGCATCTCAGCGAGAGAGAGAGGACGAGGAGGGGCAGGGGAGCAGGCGAGTAGAGCAGAGATGGAGGCGTTCAGGAAGCAGGCGAGCAAGTTCAAGGAGCAGGTCGCCAAGCAGCAGCAGGTGAGCACCATCCCAGATCTCATGATTTCTGCCTCGCGGCTTAGTCGTTGGTCCAGGGGCGAGAGATTTCGCCTTGGCATGATTTGATTCGCTGTGCGCGTGGAGGCCGCCAAGGAACGAGCGAGATCGCCTGCGAACCTCGGATCTGCTATCGAAATTGCTACGCTGTTCTTAGGGTTTAATTCCCCAAGCTGCTACTGACTTTGACTACAGACTGTTGAACTAGTACTGATTTGGACTGCAGACTGTTTAATCTTATCCTAAACTGCCACCGATTTGGATTGCAGACCGTTCACACCCTAGTGTGAAGCTACGCTGCTGGTCTTTTGTGCTTTTGAGGAGCTTGTTTGCCTGCTCTTATATTTAGCTCATGTAATACTCCTATTTGCTTGTAATGATGCCGTTCTTTGCTCATGTTTACAACAGTGTCAGGATTGGTATATATGGAAATAAATGGATTCGTGCTACAGTTTAATGGAAGAGAAAGTTCTTTATTACTGCTTCAGGAAAAGTTTTTATTTTTTAATGGAAGTACAGAATGGCAAAAATGACAATTTAGGTTCTATTTATCAGAGCATATGTGTACTTTGTGAAACCCCATTGACCATTGCGCTAGAGATGGGCAATGTACTCCATATGCATATTCTACAAATGTATGTGCAGAATCCTCTAACTAAATTTGTGTAGCCTTGACTCTAGAAAAAAGATTTCCGTGGCCCTTTTTAGGAAAGGGTCCAATTCAGTGGTCTGTTCCTTTTCATGCACTCCTAGGTTAGTTATTCTAGTGTCTACCATGCCATCAATGCAGATGTTCTTATTCCGGCATGCCATTATATATGCAAATCACTACTGAGTTTTTCTTTTATATTGCTCTTGGCATGCGTGGAGTTTCCATGTAAACCCCGTTATTAATTATCTATAAGAAGCGTAAAGCTACGCATTGCTACTAATTTCTGTATGAAAAAAGGGCTAAATTTGAGATCACTTTTGTAGCATAACCATATTAGCATTCACAATTTGTTTTTGTGGTCTAAACATGCTCATAACTCCATTTCTGCAATGACATTCCACGATGTGAGCACGTGTCATTACTTCTTTTGTGTATACCTTCTAATTGAGGCAGCAACCGTCTTTGTGCAAATATAATACCCGAAAACGTAAATTTGAAAGAGTTTATCATTTGTAGGATGATGGTGTTGCCCTGCCTACATTATTCTTGATGTTTCTGCTAGGGCTGCAGGTGCTCTGTTTAAGATTAATTCTATGTTTCCTTACGTCTTATGAATTAAATTTGCAGGCTGTGATAAAACAATTCAGCACTACTGGTTACGAGCGTTCAGATTCTGTTGTCATTGATGAAGTTGAATTACAGCAACATCAAAGGCTTGAGAAATTGTACAGTTCTACTCGTTCTGGAAGGGTAAGAACGGTTAAATTACAATGTCAGGGGATACGTAACTGTGTAGTGTGAGCAGCAAGCTAAAAAATAACATTGCAATCAAACATGTATTCCCTTTTCTGTGCCATGCTGCAATGAATAGACCATCATTATCAACATATCTTATTGCATTAAGTTCATTAGACCTTTTTATAGTCAATAACTATAGAAACTATTGCACAACTGCATTGATGCATTATGTGCTTTGTTGAGTTTAGTCCTGTCAGTTCTAAAGGATATACACTTACAGGATTTTCAAAAGGACATAGTTCGAGCAGCTGAAGGCTTGGTGTCTATTGGAAGCAAGCATATTGAAGTGGGTATGTAGTAGCTGTTGTCCTCCATACTTTGTTGGTTTATTCTGTCAGCCTTCGGTTCTCTTTCAGAATGGGGGGAATTATGCTACTTGTGGGTACGTGTTAGTAATATATTCAGATTAGAAGGTAGAATGTCTACTCTGCAGAAAATAAGGGGTGTTTGCTTGAAGGAATGGGTTGCTTGTAACTTGTAAGTTGTTGAACCGGTATGGGCCCTAGCCCATCAAGATCTGTCTCTTGGGCCCAAGCCCATGAGAGGTGCTGACCTAGAAGAGGAGCCCCTCTTCCCTTCTCCCGTGAGAGCCGCCACATCTTAGACACACACTCACGCAGGAAACAAGACAGGAAGCGAGGCTGCTGTCTGAAGGTACCCATCTCCCGATTCAACATGGTATCAGAGCCAGGCGACGACGGTGACGGCGTAGTCCCTCGCCGGAGAGGCGGCGGTGGGGCCCAGCGGGGTCAGGCGAGAAAGGAGGCTGCGTGCGTGCGCGAGGCGGCGGGTCTGCTGTGGTGCGTGCGGCGGCGGCGCGGCTGGGCTCGAGGAGCTGCGACGCGGTCGGGAAGGTGCTGCTTCCTCTTGTCCTGCTTCGCGTCCCTGGGGTGGCTAGCTGCAAAGGGGGCGGCCGAGGAGGGCTGCTGCGGGCTGTGCAGGCGGCTGCGGCAAGAAGAGGAGGAGGAAGAAGGCAGCGGCGGATTTGGGCTGTGTGCGAGTCAGGCTGCGGCGGGGAGCTGCTGCTGTTGGTGCTGCTGAACAGAAGAGGAACTGCAGCTGCTGCTGCTGCCTTGTGTTGTTCCTGGAAGCTTGCTGAGCTGCTGGTGCTTGTGCGGCTGGTTCTTGGTGCTGCGGCAGAGGAAGAAAGAAGTGCAGCCTGCTGGACTGCTCGTTCTGGAACAGGAAGAGGCTGGGCTGCACCGCTTGTGTGCTTTACAGAGATTTTTTTTTCTCTGTGGACTTGCTGTTGTGAGCTTGGTGTTGTTGTGGTGGTGGTGCTGCTGCTTGGGAAAGAAGACTCTCTGAGGCTGAGTTTTGCTGTTGCTGCTTATCCTGTCAAACGATGGCTGAACCAACTGGTCTTGCCGAGGCTTTGGAGAAGCTCGCTAAGATCCTCGCGGAGTCCAACTCTGGGGCCATCGTTCCTCGATAGGAAGTGGCTCAAAAGCTTGAAATGTCGCCCCTGGACATGAAGCTAGAGGGGGCAACAAATTATTTGAGCTGGTCCAGGAGGGCTTTGTGGGTTGTGGAGCAGAAGGAGCTTGATGGATATTTGTTGGGCACCGTTGTAGAACCAGGGGACAAGCGTAGTGCAGAGGGCAAGAGGTGGAAGGTCATCCACTCTGTACTTATGGTGTGGTTGTTGAACTCTGTGATGCCCTCCATTGGACGCTCTGTGGAGGGGCTATCCTCACCTGCTGAGATATGGAAGATTCTGTCCACTCAATACTCTGGCAAGGGCAATGTCATGCTCATTGCTCAGATTGAGGACAAGATTAGGTTGCTGCGCCAAGATGATGGCATGTCAGTGATGACATACGTGGCAGAACTGCAGGCTCTGTGGGCTGACCAGGATAACTGTGATCCCCTGGAACTCTATGACGCGGCTTCAATCGAGTCAGGGCATAAGTGGATGGCACACAGGCGTGTGCTGAAATTTTTGGCTGGCCTCAAAGGTTGCTTTGATGGCAGGAAGGCTTCCTTGTTGCACCAACCTAGTCTGCCTACCATTCCCGAGGCTATTGCAGCGATGACTCAAGAGGAGGTGCGCCTATCCCTTGAGCATGCAGACGTGAAGGTTGTGCCAGCTTCGACATTTGCAGTCACTGAGCGCATGGGGTGGGGAGATCCCACCAAATGTCATATCTGTGGGGAGGTAGGTCACTGGAAGAGAGAATGTCCAACTCGTGGCAGAGGCAGGGGATATAACAAAGGGGGAACAGGCAGAGGTAGAAGTGCTAGAGGCAGAGGTGGATACTCAGAGACCTCATGGGGCCAGGCTTCTAGAGGCAGAGGTGGCTACTCAGGACACTCAGGGGGTCAGAGGGCTCACATGGCCGTTGCAGGAGACACTGGGACGTCCAAAGGCAAAGATGTAGATGATGTTGTCTATGGAGACTTTGCTCACTGGGCCTCCACTGATGAAGGTAATCCGGAAAGAGCATCTCTTGCTACTAATGAGAGTGCTCCAGAGTGGGTTCTTGACTCTGGAGCATCTAAGCATGTTGCTAGTAACTCCTGTGTGTTCGAGTCTTACACTAAGCATCCTCCCTCTCACACGGGCATTATACAAACGGCTGATGGCACAAAACAACCAATCATAGGGGTTGGTACAGCCAAGTGTACTCCGACCATTTCCCTATCGTCAGTTTTACATGTGCCAGCCTTTCCTGTCAATTTGGTCTCTTTCAGTGCACTCATTGATCAAATGGACTGTCGTGTGATCCTTGACAAGTTTGGTTGCTTGATTCAGGTGCGACAGACGAGCCAGACGGTTGGGACTGGCACCAGGCGTAGGGGGCTCTGGTACATGGACCAGGAGGTGCAGCCGGACTTGGTGTGTGCTGCGACCATGGAGGATAAGGAGAAGCAGGCGATGATCCATCACTGTAGGATGGGGCATGTATCTTTTGATAAGATGAGTAGAATATTTCCGGATGTTATGTGTGGAATAGGCAAAGGCAAGCTGACATGTGATGCTTGTGAATATGCAAAACACACACGGGCCTCATATGTGAGTAAGGGGCTCAGGAGCATATCTCCTTTTATGCTTATTCATTCGGATGTATGGACTAGCCCAGTGGTGTCAATGAATGGGAAGAAGTATTTTGCTACCTTTATTGACTGCTATTCTCGCATGACTTGGATTTACTTGATGCGTCACAAGGATGAGGTGTTTAGCTGTTTTCAGAACTTCCATGCTCTTGTAAAGAACCAGTTTTAGGTACATGTCAAGGTGCTCAGGACGGACAATGGAACGGAGTATGTGAACAACATTTTTGGGGCTTTCATGGCTGACCATGGGATTCTTCATCAAACTTCATGTCCGGACACCCCCCCTCAGAATGGAGTGGCCGAACGAAAGAATCGTCATGTTCTTGAGGTTGCTCGGTCGTTGATGTTTACCATGAATGTGCCTAAGTTCTTGTGGGATGATGCAGTTATGACAGCCACATACTTGATCAACCGGACACCTTCCAGGATACTTGGCATGCAATCTCCGTCTGAGTTGCTCGTTGGAGATAATAAGTTTGTTGTTCCGCCAAAGTTGTTTGGCAGTACCTGCTTTGTTCGTGATCACCGACCATCTGTTGGCAAGCTTGATCCTCAGGCAGTGAAGTGTGTCTTTTTGGGATACTCGTCTAGTCAGCAGGGGTATAAATGTTGGTGTCCCTCTGAAAAACGCAGGTTTGTAAGTATGGACGTTACGTTCAGGGAGTCTGAGCCATTCTATGGTGAGCCGACTGATCTCAGTCTGCTGTTTGCAGAGCTTGACCACCTACACCCTGTGCATGATGGTCAAGAGGGGGAGAAGGATGTGTCTCATACTCACGGGGATTCTGTGGACATTAACGCTGATAATGATGTGTAGGCTCAAGTTC
Organism: Triticum dicoccoides; assembly: GCF_002162155.2. Lineage (NCBI taxonomy): Eukaryota > Viridiplantae > Streptophyta > Magnoliopsida > Poales > Poaceae > Triticum > Triticum dicoccoides. The sequence goes on from NC_041382.1 coordinate 433,332,916, forward strand.
AACCAATAGTGGGTACAATTCCGTTTAGTACCATCACTGATGATGATGTGCAGGCTCATGTCGAGCCAACTGTCGATACACTTAAGATTGGTGCTCTCCAGGTTCCTGTTCGGGATCGATGGCAGACGAATACCCTGGTGTACTCTCGACGGCAACCACAAGTGCAGGGGGAGCAGCAAGGCAGTGAGGCAAGAGTGCAGGGGGAGCAGCAAGGCAGTGAGGCAAGAGTGCAGGGGGAGCAGCAAGGCAGTGAGGCAAGCTCATCTGACATAGTGGAGCTGCCCATTGCGTTGCGAAAACCTACACGTGAAGCCGCAAGGAAGGGTGAGGTAGCAAGGAAGGCTCTGCCAAAGGATGATGCTTGTGATGACCTTGATATTGGCAATTTTGTGTCTTACAAGGCTTTGTCACCTTCATAAGGCGTTTGTTGCCTCTCTGCAAACTGTGTCTATCCCTAAGGATTGGAAGGCTGCAAAGCAAGATCCGAAGTGGCGTGAATCGATGATAGAGGAGTTAGAAGCATTGAAAAAAAACAAGACATGGGTGCTAACCACATTGCCGGCAGGAAAGAAAGCAGTGAGTTGCAAGTGGATTTTTACTGTGAAGCAGAATCCTGAGGGCAAGGTGGAACGGTATAAGGCTAGATTGGTCGCCAGAGGATATAGTCAAACTTATGGAATTGACTATGATGAGACATTTGCTCCGGTTGCAAAGATGAACACAGTACGGGTATTGGTCTCGTGTGCTGCAAACTTTGGGTGGAAATTGCACCAGTTAGATGTCAAGAATGCCTTCTTACATGGTGACTTGAAAGAAGAGGTATACATGGAGATACCGCCTGGTTTTGGCACAGAACAGACTACAGGGAAGGTATGCAGGCTGAAGAAATCCTTGTATGGTCTGAAGCAATCGCCGAGGGCATGGTTTGATAGGTTCAGACGAGCTGTTTGGAATATGGGGTATGGCCAATGTAATGGTGATCACACGGTGTTTTATAGACACATTGATAAGAAGATCACCATTGTTGCAGTGTATGTTGATGATATCATCATCACCGGAGATGAGGAGGAGGAAATAAAGAGAGTGAAGGGGTGTCTGAGCAAGGAGTTTGAGGTAAAAGACTTGGGAAATCTCAAGTACTTCCTTGGCATAGAAGTGGCTCGGACAGAGAAGGGAATATCTTTGTGCCAACGAAAATACACCTTGGATCTTTTGAGTGACATGGGCATGATGGGATGTCGTGCAGCCCCTACTCCGATTGAACAAAATCATCAAATAACAGCACAATCAGGTGAGCTAGTGAATAAGGAAGATTATCAGAAGCTGGTTGGAAGGTTATTGTACTTGTGTCATACCAGGCCTGACATTACGTATGCCGTGGGGGTGGTGAGCAGATACATGCATGAACCAAGGAGTGGGCATCTTAATATTGTTCACAGAATCCTGAGATACTTGAAGGGGACTCCGGGTAAAGGGTTGTGATCTGCGAAGAGTGGACATCTTGAGGTGGATGGCTATAGTGACTCTGATTGGGCTAGCTGTCAAGATGATAGACGATCAACTTTAGGCTACTGTGTGTTTGTGGGAGGAAATTTGGTGTCATGGAGAAGCAAGAAACAGACTGTTGTGTCTAGATCAACAGCAGAAGCTGAATATAGAGCATTATCTCAAGGGTTGTGTGATATGCTCTGGGTGAAGCACCTACTATGCGAGTTGAAACTTTTGAGGAAGGGACCCTTAAGAGTGTGGTGTGACAATCAGTCAGCTATAGCCATTGCTAATAACCCAGTTCAACATGATAGGACGAAGCATGTGGAAATTGATCGCTTCTTCATTAAAGAGAAACTAGATGCTGGGATCATCAGCCTTACTCATGTCAGCTCTAGGCAGCAGTTTGCAGATTGCTTGACAAAGGGACTGGGAACAAAGGACTGTAACTTGGCGTGTGACAAGATGGGGATGATAGATATCTACCACCCATCTTGAGGGGGAGTGTTGAACCGGTATGGGCCCTAGCCCATCAAGATCTGTCTCTTGGGCCCAAGCCCATGAGAGGTGCTGACCTAGAAGAGGAGCCCCTCTTCCCTTCTCCCGTGAGAGCCGCCACATCTTAGACACACACTCACGCAGGAAACAAGACAGGAAGCGAGGCTGCTGTCTGAAGGTACCCATCTCCCGATTCAACATAAGTTCATCAGATCCTAACAAAAAAGTACCTTGTTTGGTTTGAGGAATGGAATGACATGATCCATTATCATGTTATTCCACTGACCACAATGCTAACAGAAAAACGTGAAATTGGTGTAGCACCTATCTATCTAGGAGGCTCTCACTGACATTATAGTTCTTGCTACAGAATTTAGATTGGTCTTGCTAGTAAATGTTATGAAGTGTCTTTTGAGACTGCTCCCTCCACTTGCGGCCTCTTTATTTTTTACACTTGCGGACTCAATGTTACTAAGATATGCATTTCAGTTTACCAAAGAATTCTAAATTTGTGTCAGTTACCTTTTGCCTGCTGACAGCATGGTAAAAATTCTATTAATGAATCATATTTTCTTAAAATACATTACTTGATCTATCCATATCTCCAAATTCAACATCTGGTGGGTGATGTAGGTGCACCTTTTCTTGCATTTGATCACAGGAACAAAATTTTCTGAGGATTGCTATAGATATGGAGGTGAAAATAATGCTGATGGTGAAGCTCTTACAAAAGCCGCATCACTGTATGGAGGTGCTTTGAGAAATGTTGAAAAGGAGTATGAAGATTTCAATAGAAGTTTATGTTCTCAGGTAACTCTATCGACCGCTCTTTGAGCTAGTTTTCCATGCAGATGAAATGTGTTGATTTCTAAGAGTGGACATGAAAACTTGGGCTAAAGCAGTTCAGATTCAAATGTGTAAAAAGTTCAACCTACATACACAAAAAGAGTTCTGAATAAAAAAATAAGTTGTTGAATTTCCTTACAAAAACAACTGAGTGCATAGCAAAGTTTAAAAAATCTGGAAAAAAGAAAGGAAAAATATATTTAACACAACAAATTTACATGTATATTACACCCACCAAAGACAAAGAAATGTTGCTGACCCCACCGGTCATGACCGTGGGAGGGAAAAGACAGAAACTCACAAGCTTTTCTTATTGGAAGCTCAAACGAGAGACGTAATCAGTTAAGCTATGACCGATATGACAGTCGGTGCGGTTAAGGCGTGGTGAAAATCAAGCCTGAGCGGTTCAGTTTTCCAGGCCACTAACGCAGCTAACCCCACGCTCTCTGAGTGGTTGCCATGCATGCACTACCACCAGCCCCACGACCTCGCTCCACCCCACTATATATACAGAGGCTAGCAACTCCTCGGCCATATCCATCGCCATTGCTCTTCTCTCTCTCCATCTCTCTCGCCCCAAAAGACAAACCAACACACCAAGAGCATTCCTGGTGCGGCAATGTCGTTGCCGTCCCACAAGTACACCAGGAAGCACTACGGCATCGAGAAGCTCCACATCGTCTGCACCAGCAGAGCTAGGCATGCCGACAAGATGATCGCCAAGTTCAGCACTTGCTCCGAGGCACGCCAGACAAGATCATCGGTGTGGATGTGGAGTACATGCATGATAAGGAACAGAAGGCCGCCGTCCTCCAACTCTGCATCGGCAATGAATACCAGGTGTACCTCGTTAGCACCGCCGAACAGAGATTAGCCGTACTACGGCATGAAGCTTAACAATAAATATCTGTAAGATTCCATCCATGGATGTAATGTTATACTGGAAATGTTCATCTGAGGTCTCGGCAATAGCCCAGTTTATCTGAGTAGCTGAGAGTATTTTTTTAGACGAGCTACCTAAAGTTTCACCCCATAAACTCAAACATGCCAGTGCTCTAAAACCGAATGGTATTGATGCCTCCTACACAATGCACAACTGTTTGTCCTATCTTCTCTCTTCGCAGCAACTTATACCAGTTCGCCATAAGTTGTGATAATATAGTGAGTGTAACAACGTTCTTTTTCAGCACAAATCGGAGCTTCTGAAGTATATGATATTATGATAGAAATATAAGACCATTAATAGTCATATTTGTAAGGCGCTTAAGTGTAACTTTTAAGTATTCTGTCATCTATTTGGCATTTCAGATCATAGATCCATTGAAGGCGATGGCTGTGTGCGCTCCCCTGGAAGAAGCTCGTGGTTTTGCACAACGTTATAGCCGGATGAGACATGAAGCTGAGATACTCGTACGTGGCGTCTTGCTCCTTGCATCATGTTCAGAAGTAGTAGTATTGCGATGCATAATACAGTACTTTGCCCTGACCTCCTTGTCGAACAGTCTGCTGAAATTGCTAGAAGGAAGGCACGGGTAAGAGAATCTCCAGTTGCTGAGCACACTACAAAACTTGAGCAATCTGAAGGTAAGATGATAGAGCACAAAGCAAGCATGGCTGTGTTGGGAAAAGAGGCTGTTGCTGCACTTGGTGCTGTTGAATCTCAGCAAAAGAGGGTAACTCTTCAGCGCCTGGTTGGCATGGTAGGAGTGCCTTCCTCTAGCATATGGGTTACATATTTCAATTGGTTTGTTCGGTTTGGTTTTTGCTTATGGCTTGGTCACTCATCCTGTTGAAGGTAGAAGCAGAGAAGTTGTTCTATTTGAGGTTAGCTGCCATACTTGATGATGTTGAAGCTGAGGTATAGTTTTTCTCACCCTGTTAGTCATATTAAGCTGTCATTTCTTGCAGTTGTAATCTTGACTGATTGCTCTTGATAGATGTCATCTGAGAAGCAAAAGAGAGAGTCTGCACCTCCTTCCCGTAAGCGTGCCGAGATGGCCCAGTACTTCCTCGCTGAGGTGAAATATGAGCAGCTTGACAATACCAGATAAATAACTCATAATTCCGCACTGTAAATTGTTTTAGCTGAATTCCGCATTGTAGTTACCAGCCCCCTTTCCATTGTGCTGCAGGCAGTGCATAACTTCAATGGTACCACAGAGAAGGAGCTGAGCTTAATTGTTGGTGATTATGTTGTTGTTCGTCAGGTCAGTGTGCCTATAGTCATTCGAAAAGGAACTGAGCTCGTTTGTTGATGCATGATGGAGAAAGCAATCTAGGGATGGATGAAATAAAATCCGGTGCTTAACTGTTTGCGCTTTTCCAGATTGCTCCCAACGGTTGGGCGGAAGGGGAATGCAGAGCGAAGGCAGGGTGGTTTCCGGCTGCCTATGTCGAGAGGCGCGAGAATATCCCCCCAAATAAAGTCTTCCCGCAGGCATAGTTTGGCGCCTTAGTTTCTAATGCTTCTAGCTGTCATGTAGATTCGTGCTGTTTTCTGTGCAATAACTTGGTTATTTGTTTGTTGTATATCATCTTGCACCTCCCACGAGTGGTTCAGAACATGTCAGTTGCAATGTGAGCTGCTTTCTTTCGAGTGTAAATTATTTTGCTAGTATGCTACTGTACTTTATTGATTGGTTTTGCTTCTTCTTGTCTAATAGTATTTGGCCTTCTGACATGACCATGTTGCATCGCCTAATACGCCAATGCTGTGGGCGACACAAATTTTAGTCGGTATATGCCAGTACTCCTCATGATACATCCACCTTCTGATGATCAGATATGATTCTACACCATTGTTCTTGAGGTAGAAGAAAAAAAAAAGAACTGGATTTAACTTGTGTCGCTATTCGGTACAATGGTGGGTCATTACTCGTTAATCATCACCCAGGTTCTTACTGACACGAGCATCCCATGTCGGTTTTTTTTACATCAATGGTAATGGCAACACTGGGAAAAGATGCTTGTAATAAACTGTACACAAAATGCAATTTTGCGGTAACCTGGATTACTGTAACGTGCAGTACACTTGAGCATGTAACTCACTCAGATTAAGGTCAACAAATACAGAAGGCATATCTGACTCGTCATAAATCAACATTGCACAGAAATCAGGTTGTGCCAGAAATCTCCGTTTGTCACTTTGCTAACAGGACCAGATTTGATAATAAAAGAAAAAGGAGGATGTCGTTATTCATCTCCGTCCTGGAGCTCTTTGCATGTCGTAGGCGCCCCAGGAACTGTGCGCTGCCCCAGCCCCATACTGAGAACCAGAATCAGTAGCATTTGACTGAGATAAAGATGCCATCTGAGACGCGGATTCAAATAAGGATACAAAAGAGAATGCCCTCAAAAACAAAGCATAAGACATACTTGATTCATGCTGTATCCAGCATTGTAAGGATTTGCAGCATAATTGGCATTAGGATTTCCATAGCTTCCAGCATAACCTGCGGGATGGGTGCACAAAGCATAATCCACATTTCAGATACATGCAAATTGTACTATATAGTCAGCCTTACTTATTAATTATTATGCCCTTGATAGAATAATACAAAGTTTCACTATTTTAAGGCTCATGATGGTGTCTTTTTCAAGCAGTTTGGCTGCGGACAGAATTGTATTTAGCATGTCAATTTGCATTGCCTTAATACTTAGCTAATTTTACTTCCCCTTGGGCCTGAGCAGTCCAGATAAGTAGCACAACTACTATCTGGAACAAATGCAATATAATGTAAAAACAAACCTTGATTGCCTGCAGATACAGCAGCTCGTGATCTCTTCTCAGCATTAGCAACCTCAGCACGAAGTTTCTCCACTTCAGAAGCAACTGAAACCAATTTCTTCTGCATCTCTTGTCCCTGCTCATAACTCTCTGCATATCCTTTCTTCTCAAGCTCAATACTGGATCTGCAAGTTGGTTCAAAAGTATGTAAGTTCACAAAATGAAAAATAAAGGGCTTCTTGCAACCTCACCTTTCTCGGTGTTACTTCACGGAAATTTAAAATTCAATTCAATCCAATTTGACAAATCATTTCAATCAGAACTTAATAAACCCATATTGTCGCATCGAGCTTTAAGAAAATCACTTTTTACCCTCTAACCAGCAAAACTGGCTATTGTTACCCCCTAGACATCCCATAACAAAGCACTACCCACAAGGCGGTTTTCCCAGTGACACAAGGTGACAGGCATGTCAGTGTGAAAAGGTGAAAGCAGAGGCTAACCCGGACCACATGTAGGTGGTGGACGGAGCTAGTCGTCTAGCGCATTTTCTTCTGTTGACTGGGACGTTCATGTGCTCAAGAGAGAGAGAGAGATAATAGAGAAATATGCCTAGCGTGGCCTTTTGATAGCAGAGATGCCATCTCATATCCACAGTGGCAAAATCGGCTTCGAAATCACTATAGGTGATTAGGTGTTCCAGTATTTAAAATTCATGGGTAGCTCAGGGGCTTAAGTGGATATCTACACAGGTTTGGGGGTGGAACCATTCCATAAAACACTTCATTTGAAATTGTATGCTGTACTTTGATCAGGCACACCAGTAAAGGAGGCTATAGGACCAAGAGAATGTTTCCTCATTAGTGCCAAGAGGAGAAAGATAAACCAGGGCATAACATAGAAAGCACCAATGAATTATGACTGTATTGCAAAAAATACTGAACAGGTATATTTTCAAATAGAGAGAGTACATGCAAGGTCAATAGGGGACTCGCCTTAAATGCTGTGTTTCATGCCTGAGTTCTTGGGTCTCGGCTTTCACTGCAGCCACCTGCTGCAACTCTACTGCTGATCGAGCCAAATCCTGTGTATATCCCTGAATCTGACCCATGAGTTCCTGTCTTGCTGCACCCAGCTGTTGAATGTCCATACGAACATGTGCAAGTTCCGCTCTCATCTCCTCTACTGCTCGGAGCTCTGCTTCCATTTTCATTAACCTCTCATAGACCTTTAACACAGAAAACAAGTCAATTTTACATGCCAAAACTAATCTACTCCCTCCGTTCCTAAATATAGGTCTTTTTACAGATTTTATTACGAACTACATACGGATGTATATAGATATTTTAGAGTGTAAATTCACTCATTTTGTTCCGTATGTAGTCCATATTGGAATCTCTAAGAAGACTTATATTTAGGAACGGAGGGAGAATTTAACTCAGGCAGATTTCTATCAAAGAGAAGAGAATTTTAATAATAACATACGAAGTCAGAATATATTTTAAGAACACTACCATATAATGGGTATCTTGAGCAAAAGTAGTCAAAAAAATTGTGCCGGGTACACGGCTTCGAACCAGTAACAAACGAAACAGTATAACATGTCATGCAAAATGCACTAACTATAAACAAGTAAAAAAGCTGTGATAGTTTTGTAACTGAACTATAGGCAATGGATTGTGTGGTTTGAAATAAGAGTGCGGTTGAAAAAATATTACATATAAGCAAGCATATATAAACTATAATGAAATATTTATGTAATTTCAAATACTTTATACAAAAACGGTTATACAACAGAAGTTACAAAGTCACGTTGAAGGAGTGAATTCTAGTGCTCATAAATCTCTTTTGGACGAAGAGTTGGCGTAGGGGAGGCTTTTGCATCTTTATGAAGGCAGATGCAGCAGTTTCTCTGTGTTGTATCCAGATCTCACATATCACTTAGATATATCATATGTGGCACAGAAAATTTGGAATTCACACCCATTGCATCAAGAATTTGTGTATCGATACTCTAGTCCACAAAACAATGTGGGGGAAATGGCCCAAATAAGTACTAAAAAAACTCAACCAATCAGGCACTAGCACCTGGTGGAATTGTTTGTAGAAGAATGACCAAGACACCAGGCACTCCGAAAGAATTCCACCCAATGGGAGTTGAACCCTTCTGGGAGGTTGGCGCTCGCACACTCTGTCTGTTCCGTGGAGACTGGGGTCCCACGGATCCATCTTGCGTGGGCCGCGGCAGCCCCACCAACGAGCAGGCACGGGCTAGCTGCCCGTGTACTACAAGACTCCGCCCCCTTCAAGGTGGCAAGTAGATCTTCGTCAAGATCTGAGGCCATGGGAGCCTACCTCCAAGGTGGGCGAGGCTGCCTTCACTGCTGACAGGTGGTTCGAGGACAGACGCGCCACGGATGACTACAACATCCAGAAGCAATCCATGCTACCACCTTGCATCCCGGCAATGTGGTGGTATGCAGATCTTTGTCAAGAATCCTCCTCCAGATGCAGATCTTCGTGAAGACTTTCACTGACAAGATCATCACACCTGAGGAAGGGCTCTCTGACACCCTCGACACCGTCAAGACCAAGGTCACCACGGGGAAGAGCTTCTTCCGGGGAAGATCCTACCCGTCATCTGCCTCCCGCGAACGACCTCAGGCCCGCTAACGACCTGTCACTAGCAGGCGCAGTGATGGGACTGCTCATACCAACAGTGGCCTAAACCTGCAGCGGCCAGCCATAGCTCAGGGCGTGCTATCAAGCATGCATGGCCTCCCTTGGAGGGCAAGTTGCGTGTGAGCAGCTCCACTGTGCAACTACCTCATGTACTGCCTTGTAGCACTTCTGGCCACCCCTTGTATCTATAAAAGGAGGTCCAAGCTACCTAGATCAGGGTTCGACTCCTAGCAAGTCTACACCCACGTACTAGAGCCCATTTCCTAGTCCCGGCAAGCCCCGGCAACAAAAACCATCTCTTGTAAACATTGTTCGTCACATCCAGTGAGAAAATCCAGCAGGACGTAGGGTGTTACGTTACTCAGCGGCCCAAACCTGGGTAAAACCACCATGTTGTAGAGTTTGGATTCGAGTGTCTCGGTTCCCCTCTCCGAACCAAAAAGAGGGGGCATCACTTGTCCCCGGTGTTGTGTTCTGCACACACGACACACTCCCATGGCTCCCAACAGAGGGACGCTTAGTTCTCGGCCCAAATAAGCGCAGGAAAATGTAAGCCAATGTAGACTTGCATATTACATTTGCATGAGTGAAATGTCCTGTTTGCCATTTGTGAAAATAGAAGTGACACTACTTGTATATTATATTACGTTTACATTCTTCTTCATCTCTGCCTTGACTCAGTTGTTTATGTACTTGCAAAAAGGACAGGAAGATGAGATCAAAGGAAAAAAGATAGATCATGGTCCAGCGCGAGCCAGCAAAAGCCTGTCCCGTCTACAAAACTGGCCTGGGCAACTTGGCATCGCACACAGAGAGAAGTACAAACACAGGATTCTAGATTAGTGGCTTCTCATGCCTCCTGATGTCATAACGGATAACACTACTGCCGCCAAGCTCCCAGCATCATCAACATACGGGAGATGGAAAGAAAGTGAGGAAAAAAAGAGGAGACTAACCCTAGACTTTCAAGAGAAAGAAAATGAAGGGTGGCAGTTCCTCCCTTGCTTCAGCCCTACCCTGTGAGGAAAATAAAACGTGCTTCTCTAGTTGCCATGTTGTTATCGTATCTCTCATCTTCACAGATACAGGTGCAGGAAACCAATTGTGGCATAATACTGGCCCCCATGCTGTTTGGGTCATCTCCCCACGGCTTTGGCAGTTTAGAGCATCAATGGATGCCAGCTTTCAGACTTGCTGCAACTACAATACACTATCGTTGCCCTATGCAAAATTAAGACACAGTGTACAACAGCAGTTGGAAATAGGTGATGATAAGTCAAAATTTGCATGTTGTTAGTCGTTATGAATACACAAAATGCATTACATATCATACTCTAAGGGGTCACTTCCTACATTTGCAACGCCAGGATGAATTTAGGAATGTATGTAACACCAAAGTCGCATCATACAGGCTCAAGGCTTTGTAGAGCTTCTTTCTAAAAAAAGGCTTTGTGGAGCTTCTTGTACTGGGTTAAATGTTGCAGTTTGCATTAAGCAGGGATGAGTATATATTGGCACTGAATTTGCAATGCAAAGAGAGATTGATTAACTCAGGGCACTTGACGAATGGAAAGCATCCACACCTCACGAATACGGAGATCTCCCTCTTGCTGGGCAGCGCCGATGGCTCGAGCGGTGTGGCCAAGCTCGTGCCGCACGGCGGAGACCTCCTGCACGAGCGCCACGTGCGTCGCAGAGAGTCGCTGGTTCTGTCCGAGCAGCGCGTGCGCCTCCTCGATCTCCGCGCCGATACGTTCCTCCAGCGCCGCGGCCATGTGCGATGCGGGGGGCAGGGCCCCTCCGCCGTGGCCTGCGAAGTGGTGGCGCGGCGGAGGAGGATGCTCGCGGAGGCTGTCGGGGTGGCCAGGTGGCAGGCGAGCCGGGTCTCGGAAGTCATCGAGGTGGTGCGGGGGGAGGCGCGGCGGCTCGCGGAATTCGTCGAGGTGGTAAGGCGGGAGATGAGGGTGATGGGGCGGAGGAGGGTGCGGGTGGTTTCCGGCACCGGCGCCGCGGGAGAAGGAAGAAGGCAGCGGGTTACGGTGGCGACCGGCCATGCGGAGTCGCCGGAACCCTACCGAAGGGTTGCTGAAGCCTTGAAGGGACGCCGACGAACAGATATTTTTGCACATAACAGCTTTGAAAGATTTATTAATTCCATGCTTCGCTGAGGAGTGGGAAGGGATTCTTCGGAAATCTTATCTACCTGACGTTCCTCAGGGGCAATTCCTGGCGAATGCCTCGAGAGCCCTCTGATCTCGATCCAAGGGTGGTAGTTTTCTTTGAAAATACACTAAAAAGAACTAAAAAAAGGAATTGCCAACCCTATGCACATAAAATGCCAACCAGCGTTCGCATGTACCACCCTAACTGGCGATCATCCTTATTCTTTGAAAAACGGTATGATACTCTCTCTGACTGGTCACGCGTGAGAATTTAGTTATTATTATTACTAGCAAACATGCATGTGCGTTTTGTTGTAAAAAAAAGAACATATCCGCAACGGGGGGAAATATCACTATGTTTCTATAGCACAATAAACACGACTGAAGACCCATCCACAAGTGCACGTTATCTATTTGAGCATAGCGCCTCATCCGTGTTGCCGCTTATCCTTCTTCCTGTCGTCACCAACCATGGCCGTCGTGTCCATCTGAGTGCAATGCGTTCAATGTGATCAATCCCATGATGATTATCTTGACTACTCACTATTATGAAAAACCGTATAGGTAGACTATTAGCGGCAACGTGGGGTAATGGACCGACGCTACTAGCACGTAGCAACAACGTGGGGCTGAACTGAAGGAAATATGCTCTAAAGGCAATAATAAAGTTGTTATTTATATTTCTTTATATCATGATAAATGTTTATTATTCATGCTAGAATTGAATTAACCGGAAACTTAGTACACGTGTGAATACATAGACAAACAGAGTGTCCCTAGTATGCCTCTACTTAATTAGCTCGTTAATCAAAGATGGTTAAGTTTCCTGACCATAGACATGTGTTATTATTTGATGAACGGGATCACATCATTAGAGAATGATGTGATGGACACGACCCACCCGTTAGCTTAGCATAACGATCGTTTAGTTTTATTGCTATTGCTTTCTTCATGACTTATACATGTTCCTCTGACTATGAGATTATGCAACTCCCGAATACCGGAGGAACACTTTGTGTGCTATCAAACGTCACAACGTAACTGAGTGATTATAAAGATGCTCTACAGGTGTCTCCGATGGTGTTTGTTGAGTTGGCATAGATCGAGATTATGATTTGTCACTCCGAGTATCGGAGAGGTATCTCTGGGCCCTCTCGGTAATGCACATCACTATAAGCCTTGCAAGCAATGTGACTAATGAGTTAGTTACAGGATGATGCATTACGGAATAAGTAAAGAGACTTGTTGGTGATGAGATTGAACTAGGTATGATGATACCGACGATCGAATCGCGGGCAAGTAACATACTGATGACAAAAGGAATGACGTATGTTGTTATGCGGTTTGATCGATAAAGATCTTCGTAGAATATGTAGGAGCCAATATGATCATCCAGGTTCCGCTATTGGTTATTGACCGGAGATGTGTCTCAATCATGTCTACATAGTTCTCAAACCCGTAGGGTCCGCACGCTTAACGTTCGATGACAATTTGTATTATGAGTTATGTGTTTTTGATGACCGAAGTTTGTTCGAAGTCCCGGATGAGATCACGGACATGACGAGGAGTCTCGAAATGGTCGAGAGGTAAATATTGATATATTGGAAGGTTATATATGGACACTGGAATGGTTCTGAAGAAGATCGGGGATTTTTTGGAGTACCGGGAGGTTACCGGAACCCCCCGGGAAAGTTATTAGGCCTAATGGGCCATAGTGGAAGAGAGGAGGCAGGCCACAGGAGGTGGGGCGCGTCCCCTTGCCCCAATCCGAATTGGACAAGGGGAGGGGGCGCGACCCCCCTCTTTCCTTCTCCCTCTCTCTCCTTTCCCCTTCCCCCTCTCCGTTGGAAGGAAAGGGGGGACGAATCCTACTAGGTTTGGAGTCCTAGTAGGATTCCCCCCTTTGGTGCGCCTCCCCCTTGGCCGGCCTCCTCCTCCCCTCTCCTTTATATACGTGGGCAGAGGGCACCCCAAAGGCACAACATCAATAGTCTTAGTCGTGTGTGGTGCCCCCCTTCACAGTTTACCACCTCGGTCATATTGTCGTAGTGCTTAGGCGAAGCCCCATGCGGATCACATCACCAACCGCGTCACCATGCCGTCGTGCTGACGGAACTCTCCCTCGACCCTCTACTGGATCAAGAGCTCGAGGGACGTCACCGTGTTGAACGTGTGCTGAACACGAAGGTGCCGTACGTTCGGTACTTGGATCGGTTGGATCGTGAAGACGTTCGACTACATCAACCGCGTTACTAAACGCTTCTGCTTTCGGTCTACGAGGGTACGTGGACACACTCTCCCGTCTTGTTGCTATGCATCTCCTAGATAGATCTTGAATAGGATTTTTTTGAATTACTACATTACCCAACATGAACCCCGCGCTATAGGTTAACTCATAGCAATAGCGCGGGTTGTCCATCATGTGCTACTGCTAGGTGGTCCCCACCATACCCCTAGGGCTACTATAGTAGTAGAGCGGTGTATAAGACCCACACTACTGTTAAACTGATAACAGTAGCATGGACCATCTGCCCGGCGCTGCGACTATGGATACATAGGGCCAGCTAGTGGGCCCCACATAGCAGCAACGCGAGCTTCAAACCCAGCGCTACAGCTAATCTGATAGCAGTAGCACGTGCCCTTGCCCCTCACTACTGCTAAGCGCGCAACAGCCACCTTTTTCCCTTCCCCTCCCCTCCCTCACTTGCTCCCCTGATTGGCTTTGTCTCACTAGCTATCTTCTCCATTAATGCCCCTTTCCTCCTACCTCTCTTCTCTCTCCTTTAATGGCCCCCTCCACCATCTCCATTAATGCCCCCTTCCTCTCTTCCTCACTTTGTCTCACTAGCTAGCTATCCCCCCTCTCCACTAGTTAGAGTCGTCTCCTCCCCAAGTAAATATACCCATTTAATGAAGTAATCTGTCTACCTCCCATCATTAATGAAGTAATCCATCTTTGTCCACTTTTAATCCCTAGCTCGCAACACCGGCCTCATCGCCGTGCTCGATCTCTCTCGAGATAGCCAGGTGAGTAAAAAGTAGTGTTTTGCAAGAATGGAAATATGTGTGTGTGTGCGCGCGTGCGATATGGCCGAATCGGGTGATATGATGGAAATTGTGCATTTGGCATGAGTTGCCTATGTGTATTTGCCGAATTGTGTCTGGCATGAGTTGCTTACGTTTGCCGAAATGTCAATTTATTTCCATTTCGAAGAATTTCGGGTAAACTCAATATGTCCTATTTTTAGGGAAGGTCATGTCGAATTTTTGTATGATTTTGATGCATGCATGCATGATTATAATTCTTTTGCTTATACCGCGCATGCAATCATGAAGTTTGGTGGAAGGATGGTGGAAAGATACTTGCGATCCGTGGTGCACGACATGTATGAAAATAACCGAAAGGCAATTTTATGTTTGTGTCAAAGATGCAAAGGAGGAGTCTGGCTCGACCCCTTTAAGGATGATTTTTTGAAGGCGCACCTTCCCATGATTGGTTTCATGGATGACTATACTCGGTGGATAAGTGAAGATGAGGATGAGGACGTCAACGGGGTAGCCAATAACGACATTGGGGCCAGACGAAGAGATGACCGATAATGGACCCAAAGAAGAGGGCGCTGGACATGGCGGCGAAGAAGAGGTCGGACAAGGCGAAGAAGAGGCCAGACATGATGAAGAAGACGTGGACACGCCGTAGTCTTCGTCGCTACTAAGTTCAGTCATGCAGGACCCTCATGTTTGAGACCTACTTCGCACGAAGATGACTAGCGACAGAGTTACTTCTAGAGAGGAGGCCAAGCTGGCGCAACTGGAGGTAGATTCAAAGACTCCATTTGTATGATGGTTGCGATCCCGAGGTGACCTACTTGAGTTTCACGCTCGAACTTCTAAAGACGGAGGCAAAAAGGAAATGGACCAACGCAAGCCTCAATGAGCTTTTGAAGTACTCCCTCCATTTTTATTTAGTACACATATTAGCTTTGGTCAAAGTCAAGCTTTGTAAACTTTAACAAAGTTTATAAACAAAGATATTAACATATACAATAACAAATCAATACCATTAGATTCTCTATTGAATGTACTTTCACATCATATAGATTTGTTATGGTAAATGTTTATATTTTTTCTATAAATTTGGTCAAACTTTACGAAGTTTAACTTCGGTCAAACCTAATATGCAGCGTAAATAAAAAAGGAGGGAGTATCTAAAGAAGGTTCTTCCCGCAGGGAACCTGTGTCCTACTAGTGTTGAGGAGGCCAAGAAAATCATGCGCCCTCTTAATCTGCCACACATTAGATACCACGCATGCATCAAAGATTACACCATTTATCGGAAGGAGCACACGGAAAAAACTAGATGTCTAGTGTGCAATGCTTCTCGATACAAGAAGGCCGAAAAGAAAGCTCCTCGGAAAGTTGTATGGCACTTTCTGATCACTCCTCGTCTACATCATTATTTCATAGATTCTAAGGAAGCAGAGCTCATGCGCTGGCACACGGAGAGGGTGAAGCCTGGCGATAGAGATGATTTGAAGCTGAGACACCTCGCAGATCCTAGCCAGTGGAGAGCATTCAACGTTGAATATCGATATTTCACAGATGATCCAAGGAATATCGTGCTTGGCACGATTACGGGTGACATGAATCCGTTTGGCAACCAGAATACCAACAGTAGCACATGGCCCGTGTTTGTACGGATGTACAACCTCCCCTCTGGAAGTACATGAAGACAAACGTACATACACATGAGTATGCTGATACAAGGGCCGAAACAACTAGGAAATGATATTAATTTGTATCCCGGGCTACTGAAAGAGGAGCTACACACGTTATGGACAGCACCGATCAAGACATGGGGCGCCGGCAGAAAGGATCGATATAGTTGACTAGAGGGGGGGTGAATAGGCAACTAACCATTTTTAGCCTTTCTTTACCAATTTAAACTTTGCATCAAAGTAGGTTGTCTAGATATGCAACTAGGTGAGCAACCTATATGATACAACAACAATAAGTAAACAAGCAAGCAAGGAAAGTAACAGAAGATAAGCTTGCACGAGGGATGGCAATGGGTAGGGTATGGGTGGGTATCGCCTCCTCTTGCCCAAACCCATACTCATAGAAACTTTCTATACCCATCCATTTTAATACCCATGGGCATAAATTGACACCCATGCCCATACCCATCGGGTATCTTGTACCCAATGGGTATCCAATGGGTACAACATATATCATTTAAAATTTAAAGAAGTACATAAATGAGTGTAAAATTCAAGTGATGATGGGCGATCAATCTAGTACCGACGTGGCGTCCTCCAATGTGTGGCCAATTCCAGGAGGCAAGGGATTACGATAAGTGGTTGGTGGAAGCCGTCATAGTGGAAGGCGGCGATGGGAACTGGGGTTCGCTAGTTCAAGAGTTGGAAAAGAGTGCATTGGTGATGAGTCGAGATTTCATCATTTCGAGGAGTCACATGGGACATAGGAGGAGTGCGAGCTAGTTGTTGCGAGCCTATGAGCTATGGTTGGCTTAGGGAATAAGGGATTAAAAGTTGGGCCATAGGACTTGGATGTAGACCCCGCATGTCATAGGAGTTATTTAATTTATTAATGTTTTCTAGGTATCCATTGGATTGCCCATGGGCGCAATCTCATACCCATGCCTTACCCATATATTTTGCGGGTATGGATACCCATTACCCATGGGTACAAAATCTTGCCAAGTCTTGCCCATGCCCACTATTTTTGGGTAGGGTACCCGCGGATACCCATACCCATGGGCTAAATTGCCATCCCTACTTTCAACTACCGTACTCATTAGCGTACGATGCGCTTCTGAGATGGCCGCTTGCTCCAGAAGATCCTTCAGTGCATCCGACCGCACACTATACGGTTCCGGACTCTTTCTGTTGCTCTCTTTAGGAGCCGAATACTGAGGACTCCGGGTGGCCAAGGGATTACCCCCTGGCCTTGGCGGATCAGGAGAAGCCCTCCGCAAGGACACTTCAGGGTCGCCCGCTTCATGTGGCAGGGTGGCAAGGGGAGGTGTTTCACTCTCCATCATCTCCAGAAGAAGATCCCCCAAGACGAACTCTGTCGAGAAGGGCTGCGATCCGAACTACAAGATATAAGCTTCGGTTATTGTCTTCAGAAGTAAGGTGGGATATTTTCACTACTAAGTACTTTTTGATTACTTACAGCTCGGTAGAGGGCTGATTCCCTGGCGGACACTGTGCGGCAAGGGTACCCCCCGGGACAGGACCCTCTGGCGAAGATTTCTTCCCTCATTTGGAAACCTCTGTTTCCGGATCTTCAGAGGTGGTCCTCTTCCTTCCCCGTGGAGAGGGAATGTCAGATTCTTCTCCCTGGTTGTCCTCCTTCGTGGAGGCGCTCGCTCCCCCGGTTGGAGCGAGTAGTGAGTGAGGCTCGCTTCCGGCCTCTTTATTCCCTCCTTTATCTTCCTTCGAGGGCACTTGATAAGGCGCCGGCTCCAGCATTCTGTCTAGTACTGGATTGGCCAAGCCCTCAGGAAGGGGGGCCGGACACCTGATCATCTTCGCCTTTGTTATCTAGTCCTGGTCAAAAAGCGACTTCTCAGAATGATGTTATGATGAATAAGAGAAACAGTGTGTTCGGCCATGGGATTACTTACTTGGGTATCCGGGTGATTACAGCTCAGACCTGCATCCTCGGTGGTGTCCGGACACTTTATTTGTGATCCGAAGAACAACTTGTACATCTCCTCGAGCGTCATGCCGAGGAAGTGCTGAATAATTCGCGGTCCCTTCGGGTTGAACTCCCACAAACAGAGAGGTCTACGTTTGCAAGGCGGGACCTAGCGAACTAGCATGACCTGCATCACCGTGACCAGGTTGACGTCTCTCTCAATGAGATCTCGGATGCGACTCTGCAATATCGGCACATCATTTACTGGACCCCAGTTTAGCCCCTCGTTGATCCATGACGTTAGTTGTGGTGGGGGGGCCGAGCGAAAGGCAGGGACGGCTGCCCACTTGGCACTTCGGGGAGCTGTGATATAAAACCACTCCCGCTGCCACAAACTGGATACCTCTGGGAAGGAACCCTCTAGCCATGGAGCATTAGCGCTTTTGCTTATTGCGGCACCTCTGCACTCTACGTGCCGCCCCTTGATCATCTTCGGCTTCACATTGAAGGTCTTGAGCCACATGCCGAAGTGAGGGGTAGTGCGGAGGAAGGCCTCATATATGACGATGAACGACGAGATGTGAAGGAGGGAATCTGGGGCCAGATCGTGGAAATCCAGCCCATAATAGAACATGAGTCCCCGAACAAAGGGATCCAGAGCGAGGCCTAGTCCTCGGAGGAAGTGAGAAACAAACACAACACTCTCATTGGGTTCGGGAGTGGGGATGACCTGCCCTCGGGCAGGCAGCCTGTGCGAAATTTTGGCGGTCAGATATCTGACCTCTCTCAGCTTCTTGATGTCCTCCTCTGTGACAGAGGAAGGCATCCACCGACCTTGCAGGTTGGATCCGGACATGGTTGAAGGTCCGAAGTGCCTAACCTGAGCCTGGGGTGTTGAAACTCGAGGCGGGGGAAGGATTCGATTGAGCGTGAGAGAAAAAAGGGACAGGTCTTGGCCTCTTTATAAAGAGGGTGAATGTCAAGCGTCCTCCTCGCGTCCGTTTTGGGCTCGCCTAAAATCTAGGAGTCATACCAACGGGCACGAGTGGGTTACCCATGTCCGTATTGATGAGAATCCCGTAATAAGGGGGACACGATCTCTGCTTCGACAAGACGTGTTAGGAAAATCGCCTTGCGGTATGTGCGGTGCTGGTTGAGAGAAACGGTTCGAATAATGACCGGGCCATGACGTAACGTCGTGCTATCAAAACACGTCAGCAGATTAGATTTGTGGAAATATTATTCTCTCTACGGTGGTATGTGGAAATTATTTTGTAGGGCCAGACACTATCCTTGGGTCCAAAATCTTCTATGGAGTATTCGGAGGAGGAACCCGCCTTGCAATGCCGAAGACAATACTGCGCGATGGACTCATCGTCATTGAAGCCTAGTTCAGGGGCTACTGAGGGAGTCCTGGATTAGGGGGTCTCCGGACAGCCGTACTATATCCTTTGGCCGGACTGTTGGACTATGAAGATACAAGATTGAAGACTTCGTCCCGTGTCCGGATGGGACTCTCCTTGGTGTGGAAGGCAAGCTAGGCAATACGGATATGTAGATCTCCTCCCTTGTAACCGACTTTGTGTAACCCTAGCCCCCTTCGGTGTCTATATAAACCGGAGGGTTTAGTCCGTAGGACAACATACAATCATACCATAGGCTAGTTTCTAGGGTTTAGCCTCTACGATCTCGTGGTAGATCAACTCTTGTAATACTCATATCATCAAGAACAATCAAGTAGGACGTAGGGTATTACCTCCATCAAGAGGGCTCGAACCTGGGTAAACATCGTGTCCCCTGCCTCTTGTTACCATCCGCCTTAGACGTTCAGTTTGGGACCCCCTACCCGAGATCCGCTGGTTTTGACACCGACAGAAGACCCAGTTGAGGATGAAGAGGAAGAGGAAGAGGATGCTGCACCAGCACCCAAAGCTCAAAAGCTGATGGGGGATGCCATCAAGTCTGGGCTGCCTCTTCTAAGCCCAAGACTGCCCCCAAAGACTCTACTCCAGCCCGAAGACTGCACCACAGAGGAGCACAAGGAATATACCAGCTGCTAAGAAGAACAAGGCCCAAGTGCCTGAGACTGAAGTTGAGGAGGAAGAAGAAGAGGCTGAAGCCCAAGTACTTAGGAAGCTCCAGCCCAAGATCACAGACCATGATGACAACCATCCAATGGCTGAGAATATGAAGATCAGAAAGGATGCAGGTCTCAGACTATGGAGACAATCTGATCCATATGCTGTGAGGAGAAGGACTGCTGTGGATTACATGTTTCACACCAAGGAGCAGCAGGACTTCTATGAGACCATTCTGCTAGATAAGAAGCCCATTGTGTGCAATATGAATTGGGTAGACCGGAAGTATATTGACAACAATGAATATCACTTTCCAGGAGTGCATGGGTGCTTCAGGCTATGTGGGTAGACAAATTTGTGGGTTAGAAGTTGACCAAGTGGAATGATGAACTCATCATGTAATTCTACTCCACATCACATTTCTATCCTGATGGCAGAATTGTCTGGATGTCTGAGGGTACCAGGTACCAATCGGTAATTGCTGAGTGGGCAAAACTGATCAATGCCCCTGCAGAGCATGAAGATGACATAGATGTATATGCCAAGAAGAAGAAAGATCACAACTCCATGGCTAACATGTATAAGGCGATTCCTGACAAAGCTTTGGAGACTCACAAGATGGGCTATGTATACTATCTATTGTCTGGCCTGACCACCATCAACACAATCTTGAGGCATACCTTGTTGCCCAAGTCGGGTGATCATAGGATGATCAGAGGCCACTCCATTAACCTGCTGCAGTTGTTTGATGTGCCCCAGAAGTTCAAGGTCACGAGTCTAATTGTTGCGATAATCAAGAGGACAACTGTAGATCAGAAGAGGTCATGTGGGTATACTCCACACATCCAGGTGCTCATCAACCTCAAGATGGGCACATGCACTTACCTGTTGGACAAGAAACATCTTCCATTGAGGCCTAATTTTGAGGACACCACAGTTGTCATGAATGCTGAAGATCCCACATCTGCAGAATCTCAAGAGAAGAGGGAAAAAGCTAAAGCTGAGAAGGCAGCAAAGATGCCAAGTGCTGAAGAGGCTTCTCAAGTGTTCCTCAAGTCAAAGCAAGACCAACTTGGATATCTGATTCAAGCCACCTTGAGGATTGAGAAGGGATTGGCCACCCTGACTCAGAACCAAGAAAGCCTGGAGAGGACCATTGAGACCAAATTCTATGATCTTAATTTGAAAGTAACAGAGATGCAGATAGCAGTTGAGCAGCTCTAGGAAGAAGCTGAGGAGAGGAAAGGGCAGGCTTACACATATGCCTTTCAGAGAGTGCCAAGAGGGCAGAGATATGCTGCAGTGCCAATGACTGACACAAGAGCAACTACATCAGCACCTGCAGCCACAACATTAATGCAACCTCCAGTTGCCACTCCACCAGCTCCAACAACTTCAACAGATGCATTCGTCCTTGGAGTCCTCTTAACGCCTCCTCCCAAAGATCAAGCTTAGAGATACGCATAGCACTATGCATTTTCGTGCTTTTTGGCAACTTGTTTCCAAAGGGGGATAAAGTGTATAGATCATAGCCTTCGAGAGAGAGAGAGCTTTGCTTCTTTTTGCCTTATTTGCCACTTGTTTGATACTTATTCGTTTGCTTGCTTGGATGACACTTTATGGTTATGTGTGTGACATACTCGTTTGATCATGTGCTTGATCATACCACTTTAATGCTTGTGCTTGAATGATGTTACCATTTATCTCATGTATGATCATTCACTTTGCCTTGGTGATGAGTGCATATTTTACTCTCTATCATTTTGAGCGCTCCACCAAGATGTATGTGACATGGAAGAGTATCCATGATCCTAATCGATTGTGTATTTGCATTCAAAAACAAATTTTAAATAGTGCACAAATTTAGGGGGAGCTCTTGCTTATCACATACTTCTCAAAGCGACAATGTATTTCAATCTTATTATCATTTGTCGAAGCTTTGATCTATATGTTGCCATTAATTACCAAAAAGGGGGAGATTGAAAGTGCAACTATCCCTGGGTGGTTTTGGTCATTCCTAACAACATATAGCTCATTGAACTAATGCTCTTTCAAGATGATCATTTCAGAAAGTTCAATGATTGGCATGGCATGGACTAGAAATGTGGACCCCTCAAAATGCTAAGGACACATATTGGCAAAAGCTCAAGACTCTACATTTTCATTTTAGTGATCCAAGATCACATTGAGTCCATAGGAAAAACCAATACTATTAAAAGGGGATGAGGTGTTGCTTAATGGCTTGCTTGCTCAAAATGCTTAGTCATATGCTCCAAAAGCCCTCAACCACTTTCTCATATCCACATATATCCCAAACCAAAAGTCAAACTCAGCCCCACTGATTTGATCTATCCGGTGCCACCGAGTTCATTTGACATAGCCATAGCTAGAAACCCTAATCAGTTTGGTCTCACCAATAGGGATTTCGATCTCACCGACATGGGATTGCAAACTCTCTGCTCTTCATAATGTTTCGGTCCAACCAAGATGAGTGATCGGTCCCACCGAGTTCGAAATGCAAACTCTTTGTTTCCTTTTCATAATGTTTCGGTCTCACCGAAATGAGCGATCGGTCCCACCGAGTTTGCTTGACCAACTCTCTGTTTGCCTATTATAGGAATCGGTTCCACCGAGTTCATGTGATCGGTCTCACCAAGATTACGTTATGCCCTAACCCTAATGAAATTGGTCCCACCGAGTTGATCATATCGGTCCCACGGAAAAGCCCAACGTTCACATTTTGAACTGAATTGTTTTGACCGAGTTTCGTGATTCGGTCTCACCGAGTTTGGTGAATTGTGTGTAACGGTTAGATTTTGTGTGGAGGATATATATACCCCTCCACCCTTCCTCCATTCATTGAGAGAGCTATTTGAACATGCCTACACTTCTAGCATACATTTCTGAGAGAGAACCACCTACTCATGTGTTGATACCAAGATATTCCATTCCAACCACAAGAATCTTGATCTCTAGCCTTCCCCAAGTTGCTTTCCACTCAGATCATCTTTCCACCAAATCCAAATCTGTGAGAGAGAGTTGAGTGTTGGGGAGACTATCATTTGAAGCACAAGAGCAAGGAGTTCATCATCAACATACCATCTATTACATTTTGAAGAGTGGTGTCTCCTAGATTGGTTAGGTGTCACTTGGGAGCCTCCATCAAGATTGTGGAGTTGAACCATGGAGTTTGTAAGGGCAAGGAGATCGCCTACTTCATGAAGATCTACCCAAGTGAGGCAAGTCCTTCGTGGGCGATGGCCATGGTGGGATAGGCAAGGTTGCTTCTTCGTGGACCCTTCATGGGTGGAGCCCTCCATGGACTCGCTCAACCGTTACCCTTCGTGGGTTGAAGTCTCCATCAATGTGGATGTACGATAGCACCACCTAACGGAACCACGCCAAAAATCTCCATGTCTACATTGCATTTGCTCCCTCTAAACTCCTCCCTTTATCTTCATATGCAATGATTTACATTCCGCTGCTATACTCTTAGAATTGCATGTGTAGGTTGATTGCTTGACATGTGCTAAGTTAATAAAATCTGCCAAGACTTCAAATTGGGAAAATGATAGATTTTTATTTGGTCAGGTAGTCTAGTCACCCCCTTCTAGACATACTTTCGATCCTACATCCCCCTATGAAGAAAATCTGGGTTCCCAAAAGGTGCCTTGAAAGTCTTTAGGTGAATGTCATCATGACACCACCTGTGAAGAACAGGAACCCCAGATTAAATTCTTCATATGGACCAAAGTCTTCATATGGATCCAAGTCCTCACATGGACCAAATTCCTCACCTGGATCAAATTCCTCATATGGATCCAGATCCTCATATGAACATCAACGTGCTAACACTTCTGTTTCACAAGGAAGATCTAAGGGCTATGAATATGTGCATTATTCTTCAAATCATTATGTTCATAAGTCCTCAAAGAATTTCTCTGCTTATTCATATGCTTACTCTAACCCATCTTATGTGAAACGAGTGGATTGGCTTCTATGCCACCTTTTTTCTTATGGAGCTCGCATAATGATGAACTCTTTGGCACCCCTTCAGATGTGGGTGGTGAAGAAAAAGAACTAATCTCTTATGCAGGGTTTGGTCTCCAGACGAACTTAAACGTTTGAAGAATTTGCTGGAGACCTGAATATGCTTGAAAGGACGCAAGCTAATCATGAAGAAATGAATTTTCATTTCTCATATCCTCCTACTGCTATATCTGTTGTATTGTTTGATGAAATTGATCTGATGACTTTGATGTCATATTCTTCACTGATGAAGTATATGAGTTCGTAAGATGCACTAATTCATCTGCAGGATGATCAACCCAAAGCCACTGAGTGGGTCCTCGATAGTGGATGT
Organism: Triticum dicoccoides; assembly: GCF_002162155.2. NCBI lineage: Eukaryota > Viridiplantae > Streptophyta > Magnoliopsida > Poales > Poaceae > Triticum > Triticum dicoccoides. The sequence goes on from NC_041382.1 coordinate 433,357,426, forward strand.
ATAAATCACATGACCGGTGACAAGAACCTATTGATGGACACTGCTTTATCTCCATCAGATCTGAAGCATATCACCTACACTGACAAAGGCAAAGGCAAGGTATTGGGTCTAGGTAGGGTTGCAATCTCAAAGGATCGACACATGGACAAAGTCATGCTTGTCGAGTCCTTAGGATTCAACCTCATGTCTATCTCAATGCTTTGTGATCTTGATATGGTTGTTGTCTTTGGCAGGTATCACTGCGTTGTGATCATGGAAGCTGACAATTCCAAAGTCTTCGAAGGCTTTAGGAGAGGAGACTTGTATATTGTTGATTTCTCTACAGGGCCACAACCTGCCATGTGTCTACTGGCAAAAGCTTCAGAAGGCTGGTTATGGCATCGACGACTAGGTCATGCTGGCATGAGGAACTTGCACACACTCGCAAAGAAGAAGCATGTCATTGGCATCGAGGGTGTCAAATTCCTCAAGGACCATCTGTGTGGAGCTTGTGAAGCTGGAAAGATGACCAAGTCCAAGGATCCCTCAAAGACTATCATGACTACCACTCGTCCATTTGAATTGCTTCACATGGATCTCTTCGGCCCTAATCACTATGCCACATTCACTAATGTTGCATCTTTATATGGCTTTGTTATTGTTCATGACTATTCTCGTTATACATGGGTGCATATCACCACTTACAAAACTAAAGTGCAGGAAGTCTTCAAATGATTTTCCTCGAGGGCTTCAACAAACTTTGGTGTGAAGATCAAGCACATTAGAAGTGACAATGGGACCGAGTTCAAGAATACTGGTTTTGATGACTATCTTGATGAACTTTGTATTACTCACGAGTTATCTGCTCCTTATACTCCTCAGCAGAATGGTGTCGTGGAGCGCAAGAACATGACTCTTGTTGATATGGCTCGCACTATGCTTGATGAATACAAGAAGCCTCCTCGCTTCTGGCCTGAGGCAATTGATACTGCATGCCACATCATCAACAGGGTATATCTTCACAAATTCTTCAAAAAGACCTCATATGAACTCCTCACTTACAAGAAACTCAATGTGAGTTATTTCAAAATCTTCGGTGCTAAATGTTGGATTAGAGATCCTCATCACAATTCTAAATTTGCACCGAAAGCACATGAAGGTTTTATGCTTGGTTACAGAAAGGACTCGCACACCTACATAATCTTTAACACCTATCACCACAAGGTTGTTGAAACTGTAGATGTGTGGTTTGATGAAACTAACGGCTCACAAAGAGAGCACCTACCTCCTGTGCTAGATGAAATGTCACCTGAGCAATCCATTAAGTTCAAAACTACTGAGGATGTCATTCCTACCAAAGAATCTACTGAAGAAGTCATTCCAGAACGTGAAGAACATCATGTTGATGCACCTGAGGAAAATGGCTCTGAAGAAAATGCTGAGCCCACTCAACATCGTCAACTCGCTCATCCTCGCATCACAGATGAAGTGCAGATTGAGAGAATCATCAACGACATCAAAGCACCAGGTCCTCTCACATGCTCAAAGGCTTCACATTTGTCTAACTTTTGTGGGCACTTCGCTTTTGTCTCTATCACAGAGCCCACCGAAGTAGATGAGGCATTTCTGGAGCTTGAGTGGATTCAAGCGATGTAAGAGGAACTACACCAATTCGAGCTCAACAATGTCTAGGAACTTTTCAAGCGACTAGACCGCGCAAGCACAATATCATCGGCACCAAATGGATCTGCCGCAACAAGCAAGATGAAAATGGCCCTGTGGTGAGGAATAAGGCATGGCTTGTAGCTCAAGGCTACACACAGGTTGAAGGAATTGATTTTGATGAAACTTTTGCACCTGTTGCTAGACTTGAGGCTATTCACATATTGCTTGCTTATGCTAACCATCATAATACCATCTTATATTAAATGGATGTGAAAAGTGCATTCCTCAATGGTAAACTTGAAGAAGAAGCATATGTTTCTCAACCCCCAGGTTTTGAAGATCCAAAGCATCCCGACCAAGTATTCAGACTCAACAAGGCCCTCTATGGCCTCAAGCAGGACCCTCAGGCATGGTATGATACTTTGAAGGAATTCATCATGTGGAAAGGTTTCAAACCCGATTCACTTGACCCGACTCTTTTCACCAAAACCTATGATGATGAATTATTCGTGTGCCAAATATATGTTGATGATATTATCTTTGGCTGTACTAACCAACGTTACAGTGACGAATTTGCCTATATAATGAGTGAGGAATATCAAATGCTTATGATGAGAGAATTGAAATTCTTCTTAGGTCTTCAGATTCTTCAACAGCGCAACGGCATCTTCATATCTCAAGAGAAATACCTCAAGGATGTATTGAGGAAATTCGGCATGCAAGATTGCAAAAGTGTTAAAATCCCTATGCCCACGAATGGCCATCTATGCACTGATGAAAATGGTGTAGACTTCGATCAAAAGGTATACCGCTCCATGATTGGCTCCTTATTGTATCTATGTGCATCTAGGCCAGATATTATGCTTAGTGTTTGCATGTGTGCCCATTTTCAAGCTACACCGAAGGAATCACACCATAAGGTTGTGAAGCATATTCTTCGATATCTAGCTCACACTCCGACACTTGGATTATGGTATCCCAAGGGCTCGGCTTTTGATCTCATTGGATATTCTGACTCTGACTATGCTGGTGATCGTCTGGACTACAAGTCAACATCAGGCACATGCCATTTCCTTGGACGATCCTTAGTATATTGGTCCTTGAAGAAGCAGAACTGCGTATCACTCTCTACTGCTGAAGCTGAGTACATCACTGCTGGTTCATGCTGTGCTCAATTGCTATGGATGAAGCAAACCCTCAAGGACTACGTCATCAATGTGAAGAACGTGCCACTCTTCTGTGACAATGAGAGTGCCATCAAGATTGCTCATGGCCCAGTTCAGCACTCGAAGACAAAGCACATCCAAATTCGTCATCATTTTCTTCGTGATCATGTGTTGAAGGGCGACAACTGTATCGAGCACGTGAAGACTGAAGAACAACTAGCCAATATCTTCACAAAGCCCTTGGATGAGAAGAGATTTAGCAAGTTGTGGTGTGAACTAAATATCTTAGAATCTTCGAATTTTCTTTGAAAAGGACACGCATCCTAACACTTATGCAAAATTGATGACTTAGATGTGCAACACACGAAGTAACATTTTTCTTCAATCAATGAAGAGTAGCCCTCTAAGTGTGAAGAAATTAACGAAGAATTTGATTCTCAGAGCCCTACGACAATTGTACGCGGCGTCTGAAACCATCATTCTTATACGGTGGGTCACGCACCAACAAAAGTTGAAAATCTTCAATTTGAGTTTTTCTTCATTTTTGAAATTCCTCAATTGTTCAAATTCTTCAACTTTGCAAAGTCTTCACTCTTTCCGACTATGTTCTTCATTGACTATATATATTTGAGTTTTCTGTCCTCTACAACATTCACTTATTGCTAATTCTTCAAGTTGACTTTTCTGCTAAGTGATTGTGATCGGACCCTTCCCCCTCTATGCTAAACTCAACCCAGTCTATGCACAAATTCTTCATGTGCCTCTATTTGAAACCTGTTCAAAATCTTCACTGTGTCCTTATCAACTGAAGAATTTGTGAACGACACTTTAAAATATTCTTATCTGAATTTTCGGCGTTTGCCGCTCAAACCGTTCCGCATCCCACGATAAGATTAAAATACACACCCACGATCTAACACGATCTCCACTTCTCAGTACGTGGGTGACACATGTCTCTAGGATGAGAAGGGTTAGGGGCATGTTCGTCCATTTTCCTTGGACGAGCGGTTTTTCACCTCGGCTATAAATACTCCTCACCCTCCTCAGACCGCATTTACCTTGCTCGACCTCACTCCCCTTACTCGAGCTCTCTGACCTAGCGCCACCGCTACTCTCCATCATTGCCAGTGAGGAAGAGCTTCACTGCCTCGACCTCACCGCCGTCATACTCGTGCCTGCCGTGGAAATTTTCATTCCGCTGCCGCCGTAGCTGTCTTCCACCGCCAAGTTAGGGTGTGGAAGATCTGAACGGACGAAGTTCCCATATTCAACTCCTAGTTCGTCGTGTTCTTCGTCATGGGTAAATAAAATCTATTTTTACCGCCCTTGTTGATTTTGATGATTTCCACAAAATCTTCAAAAGGTGTTTATTCTTCAACTTCCACACTCTTAAAACACCTCACATGCATCTGTTCTTGATCTATTTCTCTAAGCAACGTTTTTGTTCAAGATTCCTCAATTGTGTGGATTTTCAATCTATACAACTCTGGAACCTAAGTCAAAGAAAATACTCAAGACACTCCTAGTCAAATTCCTCAAACTTTGTTTCTTTTGAAAAACTTCTGAGAACGCATGTGACCTCTCCAAATTATTCGCACCTATACTCTGTTCACATGTACACATGTCCGCTGCTGAATCACTAGGTTCTCATCAACTTAACTCATTTGCAGCGTTCCTCGAAGACAAATTGCATACCTCGTTAGAGAATTCTATTGTTCAAAATCCTTAGCTAAAGAAAATGGCTGATGGCAAGAGACCTTAGAAGGGAGGCAAGAGACCAGAAGTGAATACTTCTTTCGAGATCCCTGATGACATCTATGAGGAATATTGCACTCCTGATGAAGCCAAACATGGCAAGGAGAACAAGAATCAGCGCAAGGTGCGCATACAGAGGATAGAGAGGAGATGGGCACGAGAATGAAGGGAGTACAGATATGTAACTCCAAAGTACATGAAGAAATTTGCTTTACACCCTCCTTGCCCAAGACCTCCATTGGCACCAAGCCAAGTAGCTGATCCCACTAGCATCAAGCATGGTAAGGATTTTCCAGATGAATGGGCCAAGCGGCAAGCCAAGTTGGGCAAAATGGCCAAAGAAGCAGTGAAGAAATTCAATGAAGATCCTGCTGCTACCGCTGTCGAGGCCTCTGCTAGCAAGCCCAAGAAGGCTATGCCCAAGAAGCCTGCCCACAAGCCCAGTTCCTCTGCTGCAATGCCCTCACGGCCAAGCTCATCAAAGCCCTCACGACATATTCCTCAAGCAGCTCCAGTTCCCACTACTGCAAAACCTTCAGCTGCTGCTGCAAAGTCCTCGACACTTGCGCATCTCGCCTCTTGCCAAAGGACCATGGGCATCTCTATTACCTCAGGAGCATCTGCAAGTTCTTCAGCTCCTTTGCAGTCCTCAACATGCCCAACTTTGCTGAAGAAAAAGGCCACTGCTGGACGAGGCACAAGGCCAAGTCCTCACAAAAAGCAAGTCACCTTCCAAGTACCTTCTAGTGAAGACGAAGCTGATGACGAAGAACTGATTGAAATCATCAGAGACAGACAACACAGGGCCGCTAGGGCCACAGGCAGTGATGTACCTCTTCTGATGTATCTCAAGTTGATCCTAGATTTCATTGATCTCTGGCACAAGGATCCTAACACTCCTATGCCTGGTTTCAAACTCACACCTGGCCAAAATCATATGTTGACAAGCTTCATAGGCAAAGAAAAATGGAAGTTTAAAAAGGCCAGGCAACTGAAGAAAGCTCAATACAAGAAGGAGCGTCTTCTGAAGAAGAACGCTGTCAAAATGACAACTGATGAACTTGTGGCCATGCAAACTGAGATCAAAGCACTCAGTGATGAGTTTGACGCATACCGTGCAGATTGGCTGGGAGCCAAGGTCAAATTCATTAAAATGGCGAAGGGATTCACCTTAAATGATGCAGCCCCAACGCAACATGAAATTCCTCAGGCTGAAGCATCTGCTCAGCCTACCGAAGAACATGCAAGCATAGCTGATGAAAATCAGGCTGCTGAAGAAAATGAGAGCACCAGGGCTGATGAAGAAATTCTAGCCGCTGAAGAAATTGCCAGGGCAACATCCACTGTTGTGCCTGATGAACAATCCAGGGAAGTTGAAGCATCTGCTACCGCACCTGAGGAAACTGAACCTACTAGGGCAACTGCATCAGTTGTGCCTGAAGAAACTGCACCAGTTTCCTCTGCCCCTCCTGCACATACGACAAGTATCAACCTTCCTCCTACATTAGAAGCGAAGAAGACCAAGGCTGCAAAGAGGGCACCTGTGAAGAAAAGGAAAGCATGTGCATCCTCAGAGTCTTCAGCACAAAGAGAGTGAAGACTTTGACAAGCTCTTATGAAAATCCCATAGATGTTGTTCCTATATCAAGCATGCCATCAAAGGAGATTGTTCCCTTTGGTGAGGAATATGTGATTCCTAGTGAATCTGATGAAGAAGATCCTTTTGCTGCTATGTCAGAGCAGTTGGATGAAGAAATTGAAGTGGATGATATCCCTTCAACTCCGCTTGTATCGTCGCCCATGTCTCAATTCACAGCTGAAGAGGCAGGCGTAGAAGAAATAGATGAAGAAGACGAGGATGTGGATATTGGGTGTACAACTCCTATTTTGAATGATGACTACTGGGAAAGTCATCACCCCAATTCACCACTCTACACCCCTCTGCAACAGATTCCTCAGTCCCCTGTCCAAATTGAAGAAATTCATACAGGTTTTGATGGACATCAAGCTTCACTTCCTTCTGTTATAGAAGAAATTCCAGCCACTAGCGCTGATGAAAATGTTGCTGAAGAAATGGAGGCCAAGGCTACTGCTGATGACAATGTCATTGAAATTCCTCAGCCTATGGCTCCAGAGGTTGTGCTTCAAGAGGCTGTGAAGACTTCAACTGCTAATCTTCAGCCCAAGCCACAGAATCCTCACACCAAGAAGCAGAAGTTCAAGGCTGATGACTTCTTTGCTGAGCACATCTTCTTCACTAACTACAATCCATATGACTCTGCTTGACTTCGACGCAAGCGTTTTTGGACTGCCAGCCAGATGAACTTTTATTCCTCATTGTCGTTTGATAAGGACAGGATCTTTGACTATGAGCAAATTCCTCATATGGATATGGAGTCTCTACCGTGCTTCACCCTAGTCCTCAGTGTTCTTCATGACGCTGGGCTGCTCAACTTCTACACCGACATCTACGATTGGAATGAAGAACTTATTCTTCAATTCTTTGCCACACTGCACATTACTAGAAATGTTGAAGATGTCAATTCATGGGTGCTGGACTGGATGACTAAAAACACTCACTATAAAGCTCTGGCCTCTGAATTGCTTCACACTGTCCCAGTCAGTCCTCCCACTGAAGGTGCAAGGCGCATCTATGATGAAACTGAACTTTCAAATCATCTGATGCAAGTGTTGATGAAGCCTTTGAAGCCAGGCCAAGCTCCAAGGACCACATTTCTCGTGAAGGAATTGCTCTATGTGCCAAGGAAGATCTACAGAATATTGACCAAAACCCTCAGTCCAATAAAGGGCCACAACTCTGATGATGAAGAAGTTGTTGGCATCATGAAGAATTTGTTGTTCAATATCATCCATGGTATTCCTATCAACTACCACAATTTCTTCATGAGGACTTTGGCTAATGTAGCCCTGTCACCGTTTGAATTGAAGCCTTACGCTCCCTGGATCATGAGATTCATCAAATCAAGGTCTTCAATCAACTATAAGGCCGATTGTCAAAATCATCTCAGCTACTTGCCCCCAATTGAAGTCCTCAAAAACACTATTTCCTCAACCGATGAGAAGGGCAAGGCTACTGTTATAGATGAAGGCACTCGTCCATTGGATGGACAGTTTCGCAAAGCTGCATCTTATTCCACCAATGATGACTCTGCCACTCGTGATACTGTTGCAAATGCTTTGAAGCAATTTCCTCAAGCCACTACTCCAAGGGTGATGACTGATCGTGAGCTTCTCCTCAGTTGTCATCAGAAGGTGGATCGCAATCACAAGTGGGTTGATGTCTACTATGCAACTTTATTCTTGTAGACACATGTTGGGCCTCCAAGCGCAGAGTTCTGTAGGACAATAGCAATTTTCCTCAAGTGGATGACCTAAGGTTTATCAATCCGTGAGAGGTGTAGGATGAAGATGGTCTCTCTCAAACGACCTTGCAACCAAATACAAGAAATCTCTTGTGTCCCCAACACACCCAATACAATGGCAAATTGTATAGGTGCACTAGTTCGGCGAAGAGATGGTGATAAAAGTGTAATATTGATGGTAGAAATGTATTTTTATAATCTGAATAAATAAAAACAGCAAGGTAACAAATAGTAAACGGGCACGAAAACGGTGTTGCAATGCTTGAAAATGAGGCCTGGGGTCCATACTTTCACTAGTGCAACCACAGTGCTAATATAATTGGATCATATAACCGTCCCTCAAAGTGCAATGAAGAATCACTCCAAAGTTCCTATCTAGTGGAGAACATAAAAATAAATTGTTTGTAGGGTACGAAACCACCTCAAAGCTATTCTTTCCGTTCGATCTATTCAAGAGTTCATACTAAAATAACACAAAGCTATTCTTTCCGTTTGATCTATCGTAGAGTTCATACTAAAATAACACCAAAACAAATTCATATTCATAATACTCAATCCAACACAAAGAACTTCAAAAGAGTGCCCCAAGATTTCTATCGGAGAAACAAAGACAAGAATGTGCATCAACCCCTATGCACAGATTACCACAATGTCACCTCGGGAATCCATGAGTTGAGTGCCAAAACATATATCAAGTGAATCAATACGATACCCCATTGTCACCATGAGTATTCAATTGCAAGACATATATCAAGTGTTCTCAAATCCATAAAAAGTATTCAATCCGATAACAGCGAAATCTCAAAGGGAAAAAGTCAATTTATCACAACAAGATAGAGAGGGGAAAACACCATATGATTTGACTATATTAACAAAGCCCGCGATACATCAAGATCGTGACATCTCAAGAACACGAGCGAGAGAGATTAAACACATAGCTACTGGTACAAACCCTCAGCCCCGAGGGTGGACTACTCCCTCCTCATCGTGGTGGCCGCCGGGATGATGAAGATGGCCATCAGAGATGATTGCCCCCTCCGGCAGGGTGCCGGAAAGGGTCTAGATTGGTTTTTGGTGGCTACGGAGCCTTGCGGCAGTGAAACTTCTGATCTAGGTTAAACCCAGAGGGTTTTGGGATTTTTGGGAATTTATAGGGTAAAGAGGGGGTGCGGGAGGCCACCGAGGTGGGCACAACCCACCTGGGCGCGCCTGGGCCCCCAGGCGCGCCCTAGTAGGTTGTGCCCCCTCGAGGCACCCCCAGGTGCTGCTTTGGCACATTGGATGTCTTCTGGCCCATAAAAAATCCACAAAAAGTTTCACGGTGTTTGGACTCTGTTTATATTGATTTTCTGCGATGTAAAAAACAAGCAAAAAACAACAACTAGCACTGGGCACTGGGCACTGGGTCACTAGGTTAGTCCCAAAAAATGATATAAGTGTTGGGGAATGCAGTAATTTCAAATATTTCCTACACACGCGCAAGATCATGGTGATGCATAGCAACGAGAGGGAAGAGTGTTGTCCATGTACCCTCGTAGACCGTAAGCGGAAGCGTTATGCCAACGCGGTTGATGTAGTCGTACGTCTTCACGATCGACCGATCCTAGCACCAAAGGTACGTCACCTCCGCGATCTGCACACGTTCGGCTCGGTGACATCCCATGAACTCATGATCCAGTAGAGTGTCGAGGGAGAGCTTCGTCAGCACGACGACGTGATGACGATGATGATGATGCTACCGGAACAGGGCTTCGCCTAAGCACCACTACGATATGGCCGAGGTGGATTATGGTGGAGGGGGCGCCGCACATGGCTAAGAGATCAATGATCAACTTGTGTGTCTATGGGGTGCCCCCTTCCCCCGTATATAAAGGAGTGGAGGAGGGGGAGGGGGTCGGCCTCCTAGGCGCGCCCCAAGGGGAGTCCTACTCCCAGCGGGAGTAGGATTCCCCCCTTCCCTAGTTGGATTAGGAGAGAAGGAAGGGGCGGAAGGAGGAAGGAAAGGGGGGGCCGGCCCCCCTCCCAATTTGGATTGGGCTTGGGGGGCACCCTCTCCTTTGCTCCCTTCTCCTGTCTCCCACTATGGCCCAATAAGGCCCATATACCTCCCAAGGGGTTCTGGTAACCTCCCGGTACATCGGTAAATGCCTGATCTCACCCGGAACCATTCCGATGTCCAAATATAGTCATCCAATATATCGATCTTTATGTCTCGACCATTTAGAGACTCCTCGTCATGTCCATGATCATATCCGGGACTCCAAACTACCTTCGGTACATCAAAACACATAAACTCATAATACGATCGTCACCGAATGTTAAGCGGGTTCGAGAACTATGTAGACATGACCAAGACACGTCTCCGGTCAATAACTAATAGCGGAACCTAGATGCTCATATTGGTTCCTACATATTCTATGAAGATCTTTATCAGTCAAACCGCATAACTATATACGTTGTTCCCTTTGTCATCGGTATGTTACTTGCCCGAGATTTGATGGTCGGTATCTCAATACCTAGTTCAATCTCGTTACTGGAAAGTCTCTTTACTCGTTCCGTAATGCTACATCATGTAACTAACTCATTAGCTACATTGCTTGCAAGGCTTATAGTGATGTACATTACCGAGAGGGCCCAGAGATACCTCTCCGACAATCGGAGTGACAAATCCTAATCTCGATCTATGCCAACTCAACAAACACCATGGGAGACACCTGTAGAGCACCTTTATAATCACCCAGTTACGTTGTGACATTTGGTAGCACACTAAGTGTTCCTCCGGTATTCGGGAGTTGCATGATCTCATAGTCATAGGAACATGTATAAGTTATGGAGAAAGCAACAAACTAAATGATCATCGTGCTAAGCTAACGGATGGGTCAAGTCAATCACATCATTCTCTAATGATGTGATCCCGTTAATCAAATGACAACTCATGTATATGGTTAGGAAACATAACCATCATTGATTCAATGAGCTAGTCAAGTAGAGGCAAACTAGTGACACTCTGTTTGCCTATGTATTCACACATGTACTAAGTTTCCGGTTAATACAATTCTAGCATGAATAATAAACATTTATCATGATATAAGGAAATATAAATAACAACTTTATTATTGCCTCTATGGCATATTTCCTTCAGTCTCCCACTTGCACTAGAGTCAATAATCTAGATTACATTGTAATGATTCTAACACCCATGGAGTCTTGGTGCTGATTATGTTTTACTCGTGAGAGAGGCTTAGTCAACGGGTCTGCAACATTCAGATCCGTATGTATGTTGCAAATCTCTATGTCTCCCTCCTTGACTTGATCACAGATGGAATTGAAGCATCTCTTGATGTGCTTGGTTCTCTTGTGAAATCCGGATTCCTTTGCCAAGGCAATTGCACCAGTATTGTCACAAAAGATTTTCATTGGACCCGATACACTAGGCATGACACCTAGATCAGATATGAACTCCTTCATCCAGACTCCTTCATTTTCTGCTTCTGAAGCGGCTATGTATTCCGCTTCACACGTAGATCCCGCCACGATGCTCTGCTTGGAACTGCACCAACTGACAGCTCCACCATTTAATAAAAACACGTATCCAGTTTGTGACTTAGAGTCATCTGGATTAGTGTCAAAGCTTGCATCGACGTAACCGTTTACGACGAGCTCTTTGTCACCTCCATATATGAGAAACATATCCTTAGTCCTTTTCAGGTATTTCAGGATATTCTTGACCGTTGTGCAATGATCCACTCCTGGATTACTTTGGTACCTCCCTGCTAAACTGATAGCAAGGCACACATCAGGTCTGGTACACATCATTGCATACATGATAGAACCTATGGCTGGAGCATAGGGAACACCTTTCATTTTCTCTCTATCTTCTGTAGTGGTCGGGCATTGAGTATGACTCAACTTCACACCTTGTAATACAAGCAAGAACCCTTTCTTTGCCTGATCCATTTTGAACTTCTTCAAAACATTATCAAGGTATGTGCTTTGTGAAATTCCAATTAAGTGTCTTCTCTATAGATCTTGATGCCCAATATATAAGCACCTTCACCGAGGTCTTTCATTGAAAAATTCTTATTCAAGTGTCCTTTTATGCTATTCAGAAATTCAGTATCATTTCCGATCAACAATATGTCATCTACATATAATATCAGAAATGCTATAGAGCTCCCACTCACTTTCTTGTAAATACAGGCTTCTCCAAAAGTCTGTATAAAACCATATGCTTTGATCACACTATCAAAGCGTATATTCCAACTCCGAGAGGCTTGCACCAGTCCATAAATGGATCGCTGGAGCTTGTACACTTTGTTAGCACCTTTAGGATCGACAAAACCTTCTGGTTGCATCATATACAACTATTCTTTAAGATATCCATTAAGGAATGCAGTTTTGACATCCATTTGCCAAATTTCATAATCATAAAATGCGACAATTGCCAACATGATTCAGATGGACTTAAGCATCGCTACGGGTGAGAAGGTCTCATTGTAGCCAACTCCTTGAACCTGTCAAAAACCTTTTGCAACAAGTCGAGCTTTGTAGGCAGTAATATTACCGTCAACATCAGTCTTCTTCTTGAAGATCCATTTATTCTCTATGGCATGCCGATCATCGGGCAAGTCAACCAAAGTCCATACTTTGTTCTCATACATGGATCCCATCTCAGATTTCATGGCCTCAAGCCATTTTGCGGAATCTGGGCTCATCATCGCTTCCTCATAGCTCGTAGGTTCGTCATGGTCAAGTAACATGGCTTCCAGAACAGGATTACCATACCACTCTAGTGCGGATCTTACTCTAGTTGACTACTACCTCTTGAGCACTATGTTGGTTTTCCCTTGAAGAGGAAAGGGTGATGCAGTAAAGCAGCGTAAGTATTTCCCTCAGTTTTTGAGAACCAAGGTATCAATCCAGTAGGAGATCACGCTCAAGTCCCACGCACCTACACAAACAAATAAGAACCTCGCAACCAACGCGATAAAGGGGTTGTCAAGCCCTTCTTAGTCACTTACGAGAGTGAGATCTGATAGATATGATAAGATAATATTTTTGGTATTTTTATGATAAAGAGAAATAAAGATGCAAAGTAAAATAAATAGCAAATGAGATAACTAAGTATTGGAAGATCAATATGATAGAAGATAGACCCGGGGGCCATAGGTTTCACTAGTGGCTTCTCTCAAGAGCATAAGTATTATGGTGAGTAAACGAATTACTATCGAGCAATTGATAGAATTGAGCATAGTTATGAGAATATCTAGGTATGATCATGTATATAGGCATCATGTCCAAAACAAGTAGACCGAAACGATTCTGCATCTACTACTATTACTCCACACATCGACCGCTATCCAGCATGCATCTAGAGTATTAAGTTCAAGAGAACAGAGTAATGCTTTAAGGAAGATGACATGATGTAGAGGGATAAACTCATGCAATATGGTATAAACCCCATCTTTTTATCCTCGATGGAAACAATACAATACGTATTGGTTCCCTTTCTATCACTGGGATCGAACACCGCAAGATTGAACCCAAAGCTAAGCACTTCTACCATTGCAAGAAAGATCAACCTAGTAGGCCAAACCAAACTGATAATTCGAAGAGACTTGCAAAGATAAAGCAATCATACATAAAAGAATTCAGAGGAGAATCAAATATTGTTCATAGATAATCTGGATCATAAACCCACAATTCATCGGATCTCGACAAACACACCACAAAAGAAGATTACATCGAATAGATCTCCAAGAAAATCGAGGAGAACTTTGTATTGAGATCCAAAGAGAGAGAAGAAGCCATCTATATAATAACTATGGACCCGTAGGTCTGAAGTAAACTACTCACACATCACCAGAGAGGCCATGGAGTTGATGTAGAGGCCCTCCGTGATCAATGCCCCCTCCGACGGAGCTCCGGAAAAGGCCCCGAGATGGGATCTCTCGAGTACAGAAGGTTGCGGTGGTGGAATTAGGTTTTCGTGGTGCTCCTGGATGTTTGGGGGGGGGGTACGTGGATATATATAGGAGGAAGAAGTACATCGGTGGAGCAATGGAGGGCCCACGAGGGTGGAGGGCGCGCCCAGGGGGGTAAGCGCGCCCCCCTGCCTCATGCCTTCCTCCCTTGTTTCTTGACGTCCACTCCAAGTCTCCTAGATCACGTTTGTTGAGAAAATCACGTTCCTGAAAGTTTCATTCCGTTTGGACTCCGTTTAATATTCTTTTTCTTTGAAACCCTAAAATAGGCAAAAAAAACTGCAATTTGGCTGGGCCTCTGGTTAGTAGGTTAATCTGAAAAATGATATAAAATTGTAAAATAAAGCCCATTAACATCCAAAATAGATAATATAATAGCATGGAGCAATAAAAAATTATAGATACGTTGGAGACGTATCAAGCATCCCGAAGATTAATTCCTGCTCGTCCTCGAGTAGGTAAATGATAAAAGAAGAATTTTTGATGTGGAATGCTTTCTAACATATTTCTCAATGTAATTTTTCTTTATTGTGGCATGAATGTTCAGATCCGAAAGATTCAAGATAAAAGTTTAATATTGACATAAAAATAATAATACTTCAAGCATACTAACTAAGCAATCATGTCTTCTCAAAATATCATGGCCAAAGAAAGTTATCCCTACAAAATCATATAGTTTGGCTATGCTCTATCTTCACCACACAAAATATTTAAATCATGCACAACCCCGATGACAAGCCAAGCAATTGTTTCATACTTTTGATGTTCTCAAACTTTTTCAATCTTCACGCAATATATGAGCGTGAGCCATGGATATAGCACTATATAGTGGAATAGAATGGTGGTTGTGGAGAAGACAAAAAGGAGAAGATAGTCTCACATCAACTAGGCGTATCAACGGGCTATGGAGATGCCCATTAATAGATATCAATGTGAGTGAGTAGGGATTGCCATGCAACGGATGCACCAGAGCTGTAAGTATATGAAAGCTCAACAAAAGAAACTAAGTGGGTGTGCATCCAACTTGCTTGCTCACGAAGACCTAGGGCATTTTGAGGAAGCCCATCATTGGAATATACAAGCCAAGTTCTATAATGAAAAATTCCCACTAGTATATGAAAGTGATATCATAGGAGACTCTCTATATGAAGAACATGGTGCTACTTTGAAGCACAAGTGTGGAAAAAGGATAGTAACATCATCCCTTCTCTCTTTTTCTCTCATTTTTTATTTGGGCCTTCTTTTTTTGGCCTCTTTTCTCTTCTTTTCTTTCTCTTTTTTTATTTTTCGTCCGGAGTCTCATCCCGACTTGTGGGGGAATCATAGTCTCCATCATCCTTTCCTCACTTGGGACAATGCTCTAATAATGATGATCATCACACTTTATTTACTTACAACTCAATACTTAGAACAAAATATGACTCTATGTGAATGCCTCCGGCGGTGTACCGGGATGTGTAATGATGCATGAGTGACATGTATGCAAATTATGAACGGTGGCTTTGCCACAAATACGATGTCAACTACATGATCATGCAAGCAATATGACAATGATGAAGCGTGTCATAATAATGGAACGATGGAAAGTTGCATGGCAATATATCCCGGAATGGCTATGGAAATGCCATAATAGGTAGGTATGGTGGCTTTTTTGAGGAAGTATATGGTGGGTTTATGGTACCGGCGAAAGTTGTGCGATACTAGAGAGGCTAGCAATGGTGGAAGGTGAGAGTGTGTATAATCCATGGACTCAACATTAGTCATAAAGAACTCACATACTTATTGCAAAAATCTATTAGTTATCAAAACAATGTATTACACGCATGCTCCTAGGGGGATAGATTGGTAGGAAAAGACCATCACTCGTCCCTGACTGCCACTCATAAGGAAGACAATCAATAAATAAATCATGCTCTGACTTCATCACATAACGGTTCACCATACGTGAATGTTACGGGAATCACAAACTTCAACACAAGTATTTCTCAAATTCACAACTACTCAACTAGCATGACTCTAATATCACCATCTCCATATCTCAAAACGATTATCAAGTATCAAACTTCTCATAGTATTCAATGCACTTATATGAAAGTTTTTATTATTTCCATGTTGTTCTGAAGGACTCTCAAAATAATCTAAGTGAAGCATGAGAGAACAATAGTTTCTATAAAACAAATCCACCATCGTGCTCTAAAAGATATAAGTGAAGCACATTGAGTATTCTAATAAATTTCAAATCATGTGAGTCTCTCTCAAAAGGTGTGTACAGCAAGGATGATTGTGGTAAACTAAAAAGCGAAGACTCAAATCATCCAAGACGCTCCAAGCAAAACACATATCATGTGGTGAATAAAAATATAGCTCCAAGTAAAGTTACCGATAGACGAAGACGAAAGAGGGGATGCCTTCCGGGGCATCCCCAAGCTTAGGATTTTTGGTGTCCTTGAATTTTACCTTGGGGTTCCATGGGCATCCCCAATCTTAGGCTCTTGCCACTCTTTGTTCCATAATCCATCAAATCTTTACCCAAAACTTGAAAACTTCACAACACAAAACTCAAGATAGAAAATCTTGTGAGCTCAGTTAGCGAAAGAAAACAAAACACCACTTCAAGGTATTGTAATGAACTCATTATTTATTTATATTGGTGTTAAACCTACTGTATTCCAACTTCTCTATGGTTTATAAACTCTTTTACTAGTCATAGATTCATCAAAATAAGCAAACAACACAAGAAAAACAGAATCTGTCAAAAACAGAATAGTCTGTAGTAATCTGTAGCTAACGCAAGTTCTGGAACCCCAAGAATTCTAAAATAAATTGCTGGACGTGAGGAATTTATCTATTAATCATCTGAAAAATAATTAACTAAATAGCACCTTTAAAATAAAAAAGGCAGCAATTCTCGTGAGCGCTAAAGTTTCTGTTTTTACAGCAAGATCAAAAAGACTTTCCCCAAGTCTTCCCAACGGTTCTACTTGGCACAAACACTAATTAAACACAAAAAACACAACCAAAACAAGGGCTAGATAAATTATTTATTACTAAACAGGAGCAAAAAGCAAGGAATAAAAATAAAATTGGGTTGCCTCCCAACAAGCGCTATCGTTTAACGCCCCTAGCTAGGCATAAAAGCGAAGAGATCTAGGTATTGCCATCTTTGGTAGGTAATCCATAAGTGGCTCTCATAATAGATTCATATGGTAATTTAATTTTATTTCTAGGTAAGTTTTACATGCCTTTCCTTAACGGGAATTGGAATCTAATATTCCCTTCCTTCATATCAATAATTGCACCAATCGTTCTAAGGAAAGGTCTATCAAGAATAATATGACATGAAGGATTGCAATCTATATCAAGAACAATGAAATCTACGGGCACATAGTTCCTATTTGCAACAATAAGAACATCATTAATTCTTCCCATAGGTTTCTTAATAGTGGAATCCGCAAGGTGCAAGTTTAAAGAACAATCATCAAAATCACGGAAACCTATTAAATCACACAAAGTTTTTGGAATCGTGGAAACACTAGCACCGAAATCACACAAAGCATAACACTCATGATCTTTAATTTTAATTTTTATAGTAGGTTCCCACTCATCATAAAGTTTTCTAGGAATAGAAACTTCCAACTCAAGTTTTTCTTCATAAGATTGCATCAAAGCATCAACGATATGTTTAGTAAAAGCTTTATTTTGACTATAAGCATGAGGAGAATTTAGCACGGATTGCAACAAGGAAATACAATCTATCAAGGAGAAATTATCATAATTAAATTCCTTGAAATCCAAAATAGTGGGTTCATTGATATTTAAAGTTTTGACCTCTTCAATCCCACTTTTAACAATTTTAGCATCAAGATCTAAAGCCTCTGAATTTTTGGAACGCCTACTAGGTAAAGGTGGCTCATCTTAAGCCCCATCATTATCAAGATTCATATTGGAAAACAAAGATTTAATAGGAGACACATCAATAACTTTTAGATCTTCATCCTTATTATCATGAAAACTAGAAGAACACACTTTTATAAAGCAATCTTTCTTAGCACGCATCCTAGCGGTTCTTTCTTTGCACTCATCAATGGAAATTCTCATGGCTTTGAGAGACTCATTGATATCATGCTTAGGTGGAATAGATCTAAGTTTCAAAGAATCAACATCAAGAGAAATTCTATCAACGTTCCTAGCCTACTCATCAATCTTAAGCAATTTTTCTTCAATAAAAGCATTGAAACTCTTTTGCGAAGTGATAAATTCTTTAATATTAGATTCAAAATCAGAGGGCATCTTATTACACTACTGGAATCAGCTACTTTGCCATCTGCCAGCTCTTTGCCATCAGCTACCGAAAAGCAGACGACAAAGAAACAGCGGACATCAAAACAGGCCTTTGCCACCTGCCAGCTCTTTGCCGTCAGCTAGCTGATGGCAAAGAGGGAGGTGGCCCCACCCCTAGCCCGTTTAGAAAAAACTTAACGCCCCACCTCTTTGCCGTCCGCTAGCGGACGGCAAAGAGAGATAAAGGCGGACGACAAAGAGCGGCGGACAACAAAGAGCAGACTAATTAACGGCCCCACCCCTGCCCGTTACTCTCTCTTCTCTCCCTCTCTCCTCCCCGACGCCACCAGATCCCCACCCACCGCCGCCCCCGCCGCCGCCCCCGCCCCGCCGCCCGGCACC
>NC_041382.1:433376307-433376832 GCF_002162155.2 Triticum dicoccoides
CGCCCGGTGCCCCCGCCACCGCCCCCGCCGACCGTCCCATTGCTCCGGTGAGGGGCTACTTCTTTTTTTTCTTTTCTTTTTTCATTTTTTTGCTGTTCAATTGTTAGTGCTAGATTGTGTTAGTGTTAGAAAAGAATTAGAAGAAGTAGTAGAAGAAGTAGAAGAAGAAGAAAAGAAAAGAAGTAGAAAAAAGATGAAAAAAGAAAAAGAAGAAAAGAAGTAGAAGAAGAAGAAAGGAAGAAAAGAAAAGAAGTAGAAAAAAGATGAAAAAAGAAGAAGAAGAAAAGAAGTAGAAGAAGTATAAGAAGAAGAAAAGAAGTAGAAGAAGTAGAAGAAGAAGAAAAGAAGAAAAAAGAAGTAAAAAAGTAGAAAAAAGATGAAAGAAGAAGAACAAAGGAAAGAAGAAGAAGAAGAAGAGAAAGAAATAAGAAGAAGGATAGAAGGAAACACCCCGACCCCTTGACCCCGACACCCCGACCCCCCTGACCCTGACACCCCGACACCACACCCCGACCCCGACACGAC
>NC_041382.1:433377230-433380250 GCF_002162155.2 Triticum dicoccoides
GAACCCGACACGGCACCCCGACACCGACACGACACCCCGACCCGCGACACCTCCCGAAAAGGTGTTCTTTGGCCTTCTAGAGGCCGACAGGGTCATATATTTGTGAATTATTAGTTTGGTCATATATTTTTCGATTTTGTTATGAAAAACATCATATATAATTGTGTTGATCGGGTAGATTTAAATGTGCAGTTGTTTCATCGCTGTGAGGTTTGGTGTTCGACGACCTCGCCGTGCGTTTGACGAGCTCTGCCCCTTCGTTCGTGGGTGAGCACAAATGACATGTCCTCCTCCCTGATTAATTATTTGCTCTGTTCCGGTGTTCGTGCCGATGAAACTTGATAGCTAGCTATATATGTGTCTTGAATCATCAGTATGCATAACCAATATATGTCTCCCGTTCGAAAGCGTCATAGTTATAAATATGCATGCATTTGCATATTTATAACCTTGATTCTTTCGAATTGTCCAATGCTATCCATGGATAGCCCGAGTATGTGTAGATTGGGTTCGTTTTCCCATATGCTTTGCTCCGGATCCGACGCATAAATTTTGTCAGTGCCTCCCCTGTTGTTCTCCGGGTACACATCCTCTCTGTTTATTGCAGAGACATGTATCAAGAGAACAGCGGGGAGGTGCTGCCGAAATTTTGCGTCGGATCCGGAGCATAGCATGGGAAAATGAACCCAATCTACACATACTCAAGTGGGATTAGGACCTATCGTTACCTATTAGAGTGTAGGTTGCATGGACGTAATAAAATTGACAAAGTAGATCAACTGATTAATATATACATGGTGAATTATATATATAATTGTTGTGTGTCTAGTAGCTCTGAAAGTCAAGATGAGTGATCGTGCGTGGATGTATACCGGTCACACTGGTCAGAACAAATGGAGCGCTGAATGGTTCACAAAAACCAAGGGGTTTGTGCAAGCCGCATTTGCAAATGGCCAGAGGAAAACCTGGTGCCCCTGTTTCCGGTGCGGCAATTGGGAAAAGAGGACAGAGGCTGAAATGGGCAAACACCTGCAAAAGAGTGGTTTTACGCTCGATTATACAGTGTGGACATTTCATGGTGAGTCTGCCCAACGTGACCGAGCTGAGGTGGATCGTCATCACACCGACGAGCATGGTACCAGGATGGACAACATGGTGCAAGACTATGATGATGCTCGGGATTCGGACGAGGAGATGGAGGAATCTACAAAGGCCTTCAATGAAATGTTGGAGTCTTCAAAATGTCCGCTCCACGAGCACACTGGGCTTTGTCAGTTGGATGCCATCTCACAAGTAATGGCTCTGAAGGCTCAGTTCAACTTGGGTAGAGAATGCTACGACGCAATTATGACAGTATTTGGATGCTTTCTACCCAAAGGCCATGTAATGTCTGCAAACCTGTACCAGTCGGACAAAATCCTCCGTGCACTGAAGATGCCCTATGAGAAGATACATGCCTGTGAGAAAGAATGTGCCTTATTTAGGCTTGACTATGCAGACTTGAACTATTGTCCCATTTGCAAGTCTTCCAGGTATATTGTGGTAGACAACGGTATGGGTGAGAAGACGCAGACCAAAATCCCCGTTAGTGTTCTTCGGTATATGCCAATCGTACCAAGACTTCAACGTCTTTTCATGGTCGAAGAGACGGCCAGACAGATGACATGGCACAAAACAGGCAAAAGAATCGAACTAGATGCAGATGGGAATCTGATGATGGTACACACATCGGATGGTGTTCGTGGAAAAAGTTTGATGAATTACATGCTGACAAAGCGGCAGATCCGAGGCATCCTCGAGTCGGCATCAACACGGATGGGCTCAGTGTGTTTGGTATGACGGCAGCCCAATACAGTTGTTGGCCCGTATTTGTCTTTCCACTCAATCTCCCCCCCCCGGACAGATTATGCAAAGAAAGAACATTTTCCTGACGTTGATAATTCCAGGGCCCAACTATCCGGGGAAAAATATGAATGTGTAACATCCCAAAATTCTAAATTTTGGAATGTTATAATAAATAGATAGATTAGACTGATTGTTTGATTGATTTTCTGAAAGTGAGTGAATTCGAAACTTTTTAAAAGTTAAATGAGAGGGAATAAAAGGACTTTCCCAAACTTTCATATTTGTTTTCTGATCTCCATGAATTCAAATTCTTTTCAAATACAAAACCCTTGAGCGAAGATGGTATGGCTTCTTCCATTTAAATTAAATGAAAGGGTATTTGAAAATAATTGGATTTCATTTGGAAATATTTCAATTCATAAACTTCATGCAGCTCAATGATTTTCACGAGAGAAGATAAAAGGACTTCTTCAAATTATATGAAATATGAGTTGGGAGTTTCAAAGAATTAAATTCAAAGTTCTTTTGAATTTATTTTCAATTTGGAGTTATTTGAGTTTTATTCAAATAATTTTTCTCCAAAAACAAAATACATGGAAAATAGGGTAACATGATTCCCTACAATAGAAAATTGGAGAAAAATTTATTTGAAATCATTTTGGTATTTTTAAAATGATTTTTATTGGATTTTATTAGACCAGTAGCACTCTTTGAATTATCTGATTTTGTGTGTATTTTATTTAATGCTAGAAAAATGTTCATATCGTAGAAAATCTTTTTCTGAAAATTTTGATATATTATATGCCTATATAATTTTTTTATTTGTTTTGTTTAGTTTTATTCGTTTGGAAAATCTTAAAAGAAAGAACTGCCGCTCACCTCCTCGCCCCTCGCCCCGTCCACCTCCTCGCCCCGTCCTCGAGCGGACTCCGCTCGGGAATCCGGCCGGCGCACGCCATCGCTGCCGTGGCCGACTCGGTCGCCGCCCGCGCCTTGCCCCTTCTGCAAGTCACCGCCTCTCCTCTCCCTCCTATAAATCCAGAGCCCCGGGCCCCGCCTCCTCTCCTCCCTTCATGCCGCATCCCACCGGAGCCCGCATCCGCCGCCGCCGCCGCTGCGCTTCGCCGCCTCGCCGCCGCAGTCGCTTCCCTGCCGCTGCGCTTCGCCGCCTCGCC
>NC_041382.1:433380687-433387889 GCF_002162155.2 Triticum dicoccoides
CGTCCCTGTTGCCCGCCATCGCCGGAGCTGCCTCGCTCGCCGGAGCCGCGCAGCCCTCGTAGGACTCCAACCGCCGCCGGCGTCGAAACCACGGTGAAGCGGTAATAAGTCCACCCAGTTCGCCAGTTTATTTTAGGGTTTTGGTTTTTGTTTAAAAAGCCGGTTTAGTTTTTTTTGTTAGATCTATTTAGAGAACGTTCTCTGTTTAGAACTAGTTAGTGAACGTTCGTTATTTAGTGTTTTCTTTTCTGTTAATTTCGGTCAGGGACCCATCCGTGAAGATTTTATTTACAGATTAGTCCCTGATTTTCAAACACTCATAACTTTTTACTCGTTAGTCCAAATACAACGAAACCAACGCTCACATCTTCGTTATGATCCCCTCTATCCAGTAATCCAACTCAAACATGTGTTTGAAAAGTTTAAAATTTGAATTAGATCAGATTTGAATTCAAACTTCGTTTGATCATAACTTGAGTTTCGTAGCTCCGTTTGGGTTGATTCTTTTTGCAAATCGAAGCTCTTGACCTAAACATTCTAATAAGACCAAATTCACATAATTTTTGTACTGTTAGAAATTGTTTTATGTTGCAAGAGTTATTTGCCTGGTTTTGAAGTTTTCCGAATCGTCTTCTTCGTTCTTTCTGATCTTTGAGTGATTGCTTATGTGTGGTTACTATTGCTTGCTTATGATAGATTGACCGGAGTGTGACGAGTAGAGCTATCAAGAGTTTTGAGTGCGAATCATCTTCATCAACATTGCAGGCAAGTTCACACTTTGATCATACCTCTTTCATACCCAGATTTTGTTGCATTAGATCAAACCTCAAACATTGCATGATTAGGATCTAATTAAATTATGGGTATTGGGAAGTAGTTGATGAGGTACGAAACCTATTGTCCGACATTCGAACCTTGGGAGTTACTATTATGTTATGCTTATACTGCTATGCTATGCTCGTAGACGTGGATTGGGTTTTTGAGAGTATTCATGACAGATGTGAGATTGTTAATTAATGGTTTAATTAAGGTGGAAACTTAAACACACATCTGGGTGGATTGAGGCACCTGGTTATTCCAGGATTTGCCTGTCTAGGCACCTGGGTTTCCAGGATTTGCTTGTTTTTTTATGGACCGCCACCCATGCTCAAAGGGATCATGAGATTATTCATACTAGAAACTTCCATGTGCAGCCACAAGCTATTATGGGCTCTAGCATAGTTGATTAAGTCATGTGAACTCTTACAGTGGTAGACTAGCAGATGTAGGGGTTGTAGGTGGTACGGTCTACCCATCGTAAGGTGCAAACGCTTCTGAAAGACTATGTCTCGGTCATCCGTTTCTCAAACACCATGTAGTGCGAGAAATCCAACGGAGGAGATCGAGTCTTGTGGGGAAAAGTGCGCAAACCTCTGCAGAGTGTATAAACTAATCATGATTAGCCGCGTCCTCAGTTATGGACATCTTGAGTATCTAGTACTTGGATTATCCTGTTGATCTCATCACATTACTTTAAATTAAGTTTGTTGGGTTTAATGATGTTATTTAATTGGGATTGAGAATGCTGTCAACCATTCTCAATGTTCAACAACCACCATGATAGTTAAATAAAATTTATTCCTTTGCAGTAGGGAAAATTGGCTTTACACAAAATCCTATAACCATAGAACTTTTCCACCCGCCAAATATGCATGTAGTGATAGCCTTTATTCATCATTCTCTATGGTGTGAATTTGCCAGTACATTCAATGTACTGACCCTTTGTGGCTGCAACGTCTCATGTTGCAGGATTTCTTACGACGAGTAAGTGATACGTTAGGGTTACGATTTCTACACTCAACTTTGCCGTTGGTGTTGATGGGAATCCACAACCTTGTTACTTCCGCTATTTGGATTGAGGTAATAGTATTTACGTTATTTATACATGTGATTTACCTCTGTTATAAATCCTCGAGTATTGTGTGTGTCAGCATACCGATCCAGGGATGACACTTAAGCACAGAGACTTGATCCATTCGGGTCGGGTCGCTACAAGATGGTATCAGAGCACATGTTGACTGTAGGACGTGACCCTAGAAACTGGCAAGCCCATAGCAAAGATTTTTCTCTACAACTTTCCCTTTTAAAAGATCTTTTATATCTCTTCTCTTCTGAGCTTATTCAAAAATTCCCTTTAGTGAGACCATACCCCTTTCCCCTTTTGACCACACGAAGATTCGACTGATGAGATCACTCCAAGAAGTACAAGATATCGGACAACCGAGATCATTCAGAATGAAGAGGATTTTACCATACATTATGATAATGGAAACTACAACTGTTGAAGACTCTGAAGACTAGGAGAATTTGAAGGCTTTGTAGAATTTCCAGATTTAGTATGACCTAGGAAGGCTACCCTTATGGAACTTGGCAGACTAAGGAAGCCGTCAATACCTAAGATCAAGGTGTATCGGAGAAAGACCAGAGCATGTAGAGTTAAGAAACTCAAGGATTTGTTAAGAAAACCCTAAGGCAGGAGATATCAACTATGGAATGATAGCTCACGGAAATGACAAGAGCAGAAACACAGCTATCCAAGAAGTTATCTCCCGCTTATGCTATTGTCACCATGCTGAGTTAAGGATGCATTTCTTCAGAATGGATTTAATGGAAGAAGGCTGATGGAGCACCTATCAGTAAGATGAAGTTTTAACCTTAGCAGGTGTATCACCAGGATCTGGAGTAGTCATCAAGAAGTTTAAAATGGAGCTCCAGGAAGTCGTATTAGACAAGGAAGTATTTCATGAGGAACTCAGGACCCTGAAGATGAAAGTAGCCAAGCTGGAGGAGCTACAACCTCGAGATACCGGAGATTTGTCAGGAACTGAAGGACAGTATGACCATGGCTCATACCAAGGATGTTGAAACCCAAAAGTTTGGAATGCAACTCCAGAATATTCCAGGATGTCATCAGAGGCTTTGCTATAGCAAAGATGAGCTGGCAAAAGGACTTGAGAAGACAAGCAATCGGAAGAAGCCATTGGAGGCATGAACAACGCTTGAAGAGTTTGGAGACGTTGAAGATTTATTGACCTTTAGAAGACCAAACCCCTGTTATATGCCTACGTTAGATGCGACGATTGTGAGCTGTCATTTGTTTGATGTTTTTCGACAGCCACAACAAAAATCTGTCTTTTCAAAACTTTTGTTTGTATTGTGTGTATCTCTCTCTATCTCTCTTATCTCACCCAAAACCCTTGGACCCAATAGAGGATGAATGGAGATGAGCTTATATTTTCTGGACTGATGAGTCAATTGGAGACGAACCAATGGATTCAGAACATGGAGGATCACATGGAGAATAACCCTATAGTTGGACATGATATAACCCAGCATGCTCTTCAGTGTTTTGAAAGAGGTGCTGCTACTTGGTGGAGGATGTACCAAACCATGAAAGGATGGCAAGTAGCGACCACTTGGAAAGAATTTAAGTTGACTCTGCCAAAGTCTCGGATTGTTTCCCAGAAGTTGAAGCCTTATGGAAAGGATATGAAGAAACCTTGTGCATGCAAGATTTGTGGAGAAATAGGACACACCCATAAAGAACACAAGGATGAATGCCCTAATTGTGAAGGAAGTCACCCAGTTGAAGAATGCCCAACTAGGCAGATTACTTGTTTCTTGTGTGAAGGGACTACCCACTATCCTGCTCAGTGTCACATTTACCCCATGGTACAACGAACCATCCAACAGAAGAAAGAAGTAATGAAAGGAGCCCTCATGGAAATTTTAGAAGAAGCTATGATGAAGGAAGAGATGGAGGACACACCTAAAGAATACCCGAGTAAACCCTGCACTAAGTCTTGCTATTCATGTGGAGAAGAAGGACACATCTCCCAAAATTGTTTGAATGGGGATCTAGTAGAATTCCCGACAAAGGAAGTAGAATATGACC
Source organism: Triticum dicoccoides (assembly GCF_002162155.2). Taxonomy (NCBI): domain Eukaryota; kingdom Viridiplantae; phylum Streptophyta; class Magnoliopsida; order Poales; family Poaceae; genus Triticum; species Triticum dicoccoides. The sequence continues at coordinate 433,384,622 of NC_041382.1, forward strand.
CACAGGAAATAGAAGCCCTGATTGGGATGGAAAATTCCAGGAAGAGAAACCGATTGGAGCCCAGGAGGAACCTGAGTCATATCACCTGTTACAGGTGCAAGGAGTCAGGGCACTACCTCAACAGTTGCCCAAAAAGGAAACCTCGAGACTTCTCAGACGTAATATGTTTTAGTTGTAATGGAGCAGGGCACCTTGCCAGAGAATGCCCCAAGGAGAAGGAAACTTGTGCTAGATAGTTGAGTTTGCAACAAAGGAAATGGAGTAGTAGAAGTGAGAACATTTTCTTTTGTATTGAGGTGTTGAGTTGAGACATGTAATGGAAAAGCGAGAGATTGTAATCATTTGAGAATGACTAAAGTTAGCATCATTGGTACTGATATGGATTTTATGAGTTGTTACTCTATGAAGAAGAATTCTTGCCATTATGAGGATATGAGAAATATGGTATATGGAAGATTTGTGCATTTTAAGGGTGGTAGTACCCTGTAAGAACCCTTGACCCCTGGAAAAGATAAGGATACCCCACTGAGTGGATTTCGGATAAAATGAATACTAGTTTTGTCTCGATATGTGTGATACCCCAAGAGTGTGTGGGATGAAGTTGGAGACTGTCAGTTGTTTGGATCAAATGTGATCAAGGAGTCAGAAGAGAATGTTAAGTTGATTCGAGATAGACTAAAGGTAGCTCAGTCCAGGCAGAAGAGTTATGCAGACTTAAAAACGCAAGGAGGTAGTCTATGAAATTGGAGATAGAGCATGTCCTCGTGTGTCCCCTCTGCGGTGAGTTAAACGATTTGGAGTTAAGGAAAAGTTAGCCCCGAGATTTGTAGGACCATACCGAGTTTTGGAGCGTATGGGAGAAGTGGCCAACAAGTTGGAGTCACCCGAAGGACTGTCAGGAGTTCAAGATGTGTTTCACGTTTCCCAGTTGAAGAAGTGCCATGCAGAGATGGACAATATTCCCCTGTAAGGACGCTTGACCCTGGAAGGGATAATGATGTTCCACGAAGTGGAATATGGACTCCATAAGTATAAGTTTTTATCTCGGTATGTGGGATATCCCATGAGGATGAAGAGATAAATTACTATTGGATATAAAGGAGGTATGATGTCGGAAATATGGATCAATGGAAACCCCATGATGAGTCTGAGTAATCATGTCCTAGTTTGGTACAACAGAAGGAAGGAAGATAGTACAATTTGATGGATTTGAAATATGCATGGAAGCTGGAAGTTGGAAGTTGGAATAATGATCAGTTGCCCGATGATAAGTTCAAGGATTACAAGTGATGAGATGGGCCATAACCCACAGGCCCCAGGACCTGCCAAGAAGCAAGCACACTCTTGCTGAAGGAAAAACCCTAGACGAAGTTATGATTTTATCAATAAGACAATTTTATAGGAGTAACGCAAAACCTGAGAGTTGTGAAGGAACGATAGATGTTGTTTGGCTTGCAGAATCAATGGATTATTCCGAATGCAGTTCGTGGACAAGAGAAATTCTGCAATGCTTGTGAGGATGACCGAGTGTTAGAACGCGAGATTCGCTAAACCGTATACAAGGTAATGATTTGGGTGCGGGATGGATTGATCACCATACTGACTTACTCTTATTATTCGCCTTGCTATGTGGGATGGTAAATCTGAGTGACTTACCTATAGTAAAGAGACGACGATCAAAACCCTGTTTAAACTTAGAATGGTATAAGTATTTTTCCCTTGTACACGGCAGTTGTTGCCAACAGTAGGTTATACGGTGAGGTTCAACCCAGACCCATTTCCTGCAGGAGAAACCATAAATTGTTGACCACCATGAGATATCGATAGTTGTTTAGTTTTGGCGCCAGACCCGTCAGCTAAGAAGACCCAGTCTCGGAAGAACCTTACCTAGATGAAAGACAGAAGAATTGAGAAAAAGGTTATGCCACTACCGGAAGAGCTCAGAGAAGGAATTTTCTCGAGGATCTGAGAAGACCGACACTGTCAAAAATAAGGATGGAGTATATGAGTTTTGATGGAACAATAACCATGCTTCTAAGGGTGGTAGCACCCCAGACCCCTGTGATGATCGATGGATTTTGAGGAGACCCCCAAACCCTAACCTATTTCTTGCTAGCCTCTCCGAATCTCGAGGACGAGATTCATTTTAAGGGTGGTAGGTTTGTAACATCCCAAAATTCTAAATTTTGGAATGTTATAATAAATAGATAGATTCGACTGATTGTTTGATTGATTTTCTAAAAGTGAGTGAATTCGAAACTTTTTAAAAGTTAAATGAGAGGGAATAAAAGGACTTTCCCAAACTTTCATATTTGCTTTCTGATCTCCATGAATTCAAATTCTTTTCAAATACAAAACCCTTGAGCGAAGATGATATGACTTCTTCCATTTAAATTAAATGAAAGGGTATTTGAAAATAATTGGATTTCATTTGGAAATATTTCAATTCATAAACTTCATGCAGCTCAATGATTTTCATGAGAGAAGATAAAAGGACTTCTTCAAATTATATGAAATATGAGTTGGGAGTTTCAAAGAATTAAATTCAAAGTTCTTTTAAATTTATTTTCAATTTGGAGTTATTTGAGTTTTATTCAAATTATTTTTCTCCAAAAACAAATACATGGAAAATAGGGTAACATGATTCCCTACAATAGAAAATTGGAGAAAAATTTATTTGAAATCATTTTGGTATTTTTAAAATGATTTTTATTGGATTTTATTAGACTAGTAGCACTCTTTGAATTACCTGATTTTGTGTGTATTTTATTTAATGCTAGAAAAATGTTCATATCGTAGAAAATCTTTTTCTGAAAATTTTGATATATTATATGCCTATATAATATTTTTTTATTTCTTTTGTTTTGTTTATTTTTATTCGTCTGGAAAATCTTAAAAAAAAGAACTTCCTTCTCTTTTGGACCGAACTGGGCCGCGGCCCAGCCAGCCAGCCCAGCCGGCCCACCTCCTCGCCCCGTCCTCGAGCAGACTCCGCTCGGGAATCCGGCTGGCGCATGCCATTGCCGGCGTGGCTGACTCGGTCGCCGCCCGCGCCTTGCCCCTTCTGCAAGTTGCCGCCTCTCCTCTCCCTCCTATAAATCCGGAGCCCCGGGCCCCGCCTCCTCTCCTCCCCTCACGCTGCATCCCACCGGAGCCCGCATCCACCGCCGTTGTGCTTCGCCGCCTGGCCGCCGCAGTCGTTGCCCCGCCGCTGTGCTTCGCCGCCTCGCCGCCGCAGTCGCTGCCCCGCCGCGCCGCTCGCCTACTT
>NC_041382.1:433388324-433428233 GCF_002162155.2 Triticum dicoccoides
ACCACCCCGCCGACCGCGCCGCCGCTCGCTGCTGCCCACGTCGCCGTTGCCTGCCATCGCCGGAGCTGCCTCGCTCGCCGGAGCCGCGCAGCCCTCGCCGGACTCCAACCGCCACGGAAAAAAAACCGCCGCTGGCGTCGAAACCGCGGTGAAATGGTAATAAGTCCACCCGGTTCGCCGGTTTATTTTAGGGTTTCGGTTTTCGTTTAAAAAAACCGGTTTAGTTTTTTTGTTAGATCTATTTAGAGAACGTTCTCTGTTTAGAACTAGTTAGTGAACGTTCGTTATTTAGTGTTTTCTTTTCTGTTAATTTCGGTCAGGGACCCATCCGTGAAGATTTTATTTACAGATTAGTCCCTGATTTTCAAACACTCATAACTTTTTACTCGTTAGTCCAAATCCAACGAAACCAATGCTCACATCTTTGTTATGATCCCCTCTATCCAGTAATCCAACTCAAACATGTTTTTGAAAAGTTTAAAATTTGAATTAGATCAGATTTGAATTCAAACTTCATTTGATCATAACTTGAGTTTCGTAGCTCCGTTTGGTTGATTCTTTTTGCAAATCGAAGCTCTTGACCTAAACATTCTAATAAGGCCAAATTCACATAATTTTTGTACTGTTAGAAATTGTTTTATGTTGCAAGAGTTATTTGCCTGGTTTTGAAGTTTTTCGAATCGTCTTCTTCGTTCTTTCTGATCTTTGAGTGATTGCTTATGTGTGGTTACTATTGCTTGCTTACGATAGATTGACTGGAGTGTGACGAGTAGAGCTATCAAGAGTTTTGAGTGCGAATCATCTTCATCAACATTGCAGGCAAGTTCACACTTTGATCATACCTCTTTCATACCCAGTTTTTGTTGCATTAGATCAAACCTCAAACATTGCATGATTAGGATCTAATTAAATTGTGGGTATTGGGAAGTAGTTGATGAGGTAGGAAACCTATTGTCCGGCATTCAAACCTTGGGAGTTACTATTACGTTATGCTTATACTGCTGTGCTATGCTCGTAGACGTGGATTGGGTTTTTGAGAGTATTCATGACAGATGTGAGATTGTTAATTAATGGTTTACTTAAGCTTGAAACTTAAACACACATCTGGGTGGATTGAGGCACCTGGTTATTCCAGGATTTGCCTGTCTAGGCACCTGGGTTTCCAGGATTTGCCTGTTTTTTTATGGACCGCCACCCAAGCTCAAAGGGATCATGAGATTATTCATACTAGAAACTTCCGTGTGCAGCCACAAGCTATTATGGGCTCTAGCATAGTTGATTAAGTCGTGTGAATCTTACAGTGGTAGACTAGCAGATGTAGGGGTTGTAGGTGGTACGGTCTACCCATTGTAAGGTGCAAACGCTTCTGAAAGACTATGTCTCGGTCATCCGTTTCTCAAACACCATGTAGTGCGAGAAATCCAATGGAGGAGATCGAGTCTTGTGGCGAAAAGTGCGCAAACCTCTGCAGAGTGTATAAACTAATCATGATTAGCCGCGTCCCCGGTTATGGACATCTTGAGTATCTAGTACTTGGATTATCCTGTTGATCTCATCACATTACTTTAAATTAAGTTTGTTGGGTTTAATGATGTTATTTAATTGGGATTGAGAATGCTGTCAACCATTCTCAATGTTCAACAACCACCATGATAGTTAAATAAAATTTATTCCTTTGCAGTAGGAAAAAATTGGCTTTACGCAAAATCCTATAACCATAGAGCTTTTCCACCCGCCAAATATGCATGTAGTGATAGCCTTTATTCATCATTCTCTATGGTGTGAATTTGCCAGTACATTCAATGTACTGACCCTCTGTGGCTGCAACATCTCATGTTGCAGGATTTCTTACGACGAGTAAGTGATACGTTAGGGTTACGATTTCTACACTCAACTTTGCCGTTGGTGTTGATGGGAATCCACAACCTTGTTACTTCCGCTATTTGGATTGAGGTAATAGTATTTATGTTATTTATACATGTGATTTACCTCTGTTATAAATCCTCGAGTACTGTGTGTGTCAGCATACCGATCCAGGGATGACACTTAAGCACAGAGACTTGATCTATTCGGGTCAGGTCGCTACATAATGTGTACATGCAGCCGCTTAAGGATGAATTGCAAGAAGCCTGGGATAATGGGTTCAAGACATACGACGCCTATAGCAAACGGAACTTCATAATGCGTGTCTGGTACATGTACTCGACGCATGACTTGCCGGCGTATGCGCTATTCATTGGCTGGTGTGTGCATGGAAGGTTCCCGTGCCCCACATGCAAGGGAGCTCTTGAGTTTCGTTGGCTTCAGGCCGGTCGCAAGTTTTCTTGCTTCGACATGCATAGACAGTTCCTGGATCCTCGCCATAAGTTCAGGAAAGACAAGAAGAACTTCATCAGAGGTAGAGTTGTCAAAAACTCTGCACCACTTGCGTTGACAGGCCAACAGATCCTGGATCAGTTAAACGCTCTCGAGCTAGATCCACAACGTCCAGGGTACTTCAAGGGGTATAATTCTAAGCACGCCTGGACTCACAAAACATGCTTATGGGATCTGCCTTACTTGAAAGACCTCCTTTGCTCACACAACATCGATGCGATGCACACTGAGAAGAATATCGCCGAGGCACTTTTTGGTACATTGTTCGGCATAGATGGGAAGTCAAAGGATAATACTAAGGCTAGAGTCGATCTGGAGACTCTATGTGATAGGCCGTTACAAAACATGAAAGAACCGAAAGGAAAGCAGAACTGGACGAAGCCAAAGGCATGGTTCAATCTTAGAAGGCCAGCTATGAGGGAAATTATCTTGTGGGTGAAAATGCAGTTGATGTTCCCCGATGGGTATGCAGTGAATCTAAAGAGGGGAGCGAGTCTTGATAAATTGAAGATATTTGGTCTCAAGAGTCATGACTGGCACAGATGGATTGAGCGGGTAATGCCGGTGATGTTGCGTGGCTTCATCCCTGAGGATGAATGGCTAGTACTGGCAGAACTCAGCTATTTCTTCCGTGTTCTTTGTGCGAAAGAACTATTGCCTGGCGTGCTAGAAGAAATGGAAGAGCTGGCACCGGAGTTGATTTGCAAGTTAGAGAAGATCTTTCTACCGGGCTTCTTTAATCCAATGCAGCATTTGATTTTGCATCTCTCGACCGAGGCAAGATTGGGGGGTCCGTGCAAAATCGTTGGTGCTACCCAACTGAGAGGATGCAGAAGACGCTTCGAGAAATATGTAAAAATAAACGAAGAATTGAAGCATCGATGGCTGAGGCATTCATCACTGAGGAGGCGGCAAACTTCATGATAGCACACTATGAAGCCATAATCGTCATTTGCATAATCCGAAGCCTCGGTACAATGCTGACGATCCTAAAAAGGGTGGATCCAACCTCAGCCTATTCAAAGGGAATCTCACACCAGCCAGTGTTTCAAATACAGTATCTTTGGATAACGAAGAATGGCAGACCATTTCGTTGTATATCTTCAACAACCTGATAGAAGTGCAGCCATACATCGAGTAAGTTCTCGGTACATTGTTTCGCAACTTCTATTTCCTTTGAACTGCTCTTATTCTTGGATATTTCATGCAGTCGATACATCGCCATATTCTCGTATGGAGCGGTGATCCAAAAGGATTCCGTGGAAGAGTATGAGCTTCTCGCAAAGCAAGGAGGCGGATATCCCGGTTTCATCTCTTGGTTCAAACAAACGGTAATTTCTATTAGACATTTTCATTTCATTCGCTAATTTGTGTGTAATGCAACAATCCTCTCATATTAAACTTGTAGGCTAATTCAGAGTCTATGGACGCCGAATTGAGACAAGTCGCTAATGGTTTTGACTATAAGGTTCGTTCATTTGACAAATACGACATCAACGGGTATCGCTTTTGTACCTATGGCAAAGAGCTATCTATGGCCGACCGAAAGTCTACAAATTGTTGTGTATCTGCTATCGGCGAAGGAGGTACCGAGTATTATGGGAGAGTTGAAGCAATTTATGAACTTCTATTCTATGGTGAAAACCCATCGAATGTTGTAGTCTTCAAATGTTATTGGTTTCAGCCGAAGGAGACTAGAAGGACTCATGAACATATAGGGCTAGTTGAAATCAACCAAAGCACCCATTTAGATGTTCCTGATGTCTATATTACGACTCAATAGGCGACCCAAGTATTCTATCTACCGTGGGCCTGCCAAACTAATCCAAATCTGAAAGGTTGGGATGTCGTTCATGAAGTGCCGCCACGTGCTAGACTTTCTCCCCCAAAGGAAGAGGATTATGAACCTCACATTAACCCAGACACATATGAAGGAGAATTCTTCCAAGAGACACATCTTTCCAAAAAGCGTTTCAGGAACCGCTATACTTCACCCCAAAACATTGAAGTAGACAGCGACAGTGAATCCGACATCACCCCAGAGGAGGAACAAGAAGAGGCGAAACAAGAAGAGGTTACTGTTGTGGATGACCTGTCAATGCTTGACCGATTACGTCAAGGTGGCCTTGCACATGTTGATGCCACTGAACCCTTTGAGCCCATCATTGATTATAGTGATGATGATGATTATGCATTTATTGATGATACTGATCGAGATTATTAGTAGTGTCAGGTATTCAATTTTTTTATGTTGTACTTGATGATGATACACTTAAGTGATATACATATTATTATTCATGTCGGTATTTTTTTATGTTGTAGCTAATTTCGTTTATTCTTTGTCATGGCAGGTGTTGAAAGATGGTGGGCGCTGGTCGGGAGCGCGCCGAGGCCCCTTCTTCGTCGGCGTGTGGTGTGAGGTCTTCCATTCCACACGCACCTCTCCGCCGAGCGTTGCTGGATAGTATGGCGACACCGCCGGGCCCTTCTTCGTCGACCGCGGTGCCCAGCAGGGGACGATGTAAGAAGAAGAGAGGAGGTGGAGCACGTGGTCGCGGGAGAGGAGGTAGGGTGACTGCTACGGCGCCTTCCTCGTTGCCACCCCCAGCTGTTTCACCCGAGCATGTGACTGCTAGTGTGGACTCGTCTGAGGAGGAGGCTACACGGACTCCGGTCCACGAGCCTCCGGTCCACGGGTCTTTGGCCCACGAGCCTCGGGTCGACGGGCCTTTGGCCCACGAGAGTTCGGCCCACGAGACCCCGGAGGAGCACACGTCTGGATGGGGTACCTGGCCGGATCAGCCTGAGGAGCCGAGTGGCCATGCTGATGATGGCGGGGAGCCGACTAATATTGAGGAGGAGGGGGGCACTGTCTACCAGCATGGTTGTACACGGCTCCCGTCCGTGCCGACGACCCGCGAGCAGAGGTGGTTGATTTTCCCTGATGGGGAGAGGTAAGTGCATTTAATATTTTTGTACCTTCTGCATTCATGTTTCTTCAAATAACTAATGCGTTGGCCTTGTCATGCTGCAGGGGTTGGGACCACCATCATAGTGTCCGCCGGCCCAACTTCGTCCTTGGAGTTCTTTGTCGGCAAAACTTCCCGGGGTTTGTCACGTTGCCTGGTGAGGGTCGGCTTCCAGAGCTTGGATTGAGTTGGGAGCACTACTTGGCTGCATCGGCCCCGCCGGGTGAGATTATCGACAGTGTCTTGTGCAAGACGAGGGCAGATGTGGTGATCAGAAAGTTCTAGGTAATTTCTCCTTTACACAATTAAAAATCTTCAACTAGCTAGTTATTAATTGTACTAATCAATATTGTCTCATTTGATTGCAGGCATTCTACAGGTGTGAGGAGGGATACGAGGAGGAAGCGGCAAATGTTATCGATAACGTCTGCAAGCGCCTACTACAGAACTTACGGCACGAGGCTCGGGTGCAGGCTGTTCGAGACTACTACGCCTCGCGTGGTATCAAGAAGACCAAGCCAGCGTGCCGCAAGAAGTTCTTGAGTAAGGAGCATCACATGAAGGTAATTCTTAAGGCCTTGTACTTACTTCCTTCATTTAGTAATTCATAGCCGTAGCGCTCAAGTTTCTATTTGCTAACTTAGGCTCCTCCGAGATGGTGTGTGGATCGGATGGATTGTTGGGAGGTGTTGGACAATGAGTGGTGCTCAAATGAATGGCCAGCCCTCCACAACGATGCCAAGGACAAACGTGCCCAAATGGAAGGTGTGCCACACCATCAAGGCAGCTCCAACTTATTTCAATTCGGGCGGAACTGGGTATGTGGTTTGCTTCATGATTCATGCAATTCATTCATCATGCTAGATTTAGCCCTTTAATTACTAATTAACTTTGGTTCTCTCTTTCAGGCACGCTACAATAAGGCGGATAAGGTGCTAGAGGTGTACGACCTATATGCCATGGCCCACACTGGCCCTTACAAGAAAGTCAAGGCATTCTTTGCGTCTGACCTCGATGATCCAAAGAACTTCACCAACATCTCCTCCCACGACAAGCTCATGCAATATAGAGATCAGGGAAAGGCGAGGAAAGGGGAGGACTTTAACCCAAGCCAGGGTCCCATTGATACAGAGCTGCTGATGATATCTGGTGGCGGGAGGTCCCATGGCTCCATAGCCATAGGAGATGGACTTATCCGTTGTCCTAGCATTCTCCCGGAGATCAAGGCGCGCCAGTCGAGCTCCGCTCCTGAGATAAGGCCTCGTGAACGGCCAGTCCAACTCGCCTTCATGGTTAGTTATACGTACTCAGGTATCTTTCTCCATTACATTGTATGCGCTTCCATCAATGATTACAAATGGTCATGTGAGTGGTGTTGCAGGCTGCTATACAGAGTGAGAGAGATAGAACGGAGAAACTTCTGGCGGAGGCGACGGAGAGGCAGCGGGAGTTGGAGGAGAGGACGACAAAGATGTTGGAGGAGGAGAGGGCACGGAATGACATGCAGGCAAGGGCCATGTACGAGCTCCTTGTGGTTAGTTTCTTCTGCAGATTAGCCAAAACATTCATGTAGTGTCTGTCTCATTACTAACTAGTATGACTGTGTTTGTCAAAACCAAATGTGCAGTCTGTGTGTGAGAAGTCCGGCCAGACCGCTCCATCGATGCCAGTGATTGCTCTTGGGACCACGGTGAGTTTAATTTGAATGGACATTACTTGCTAGTCTTAACATTTGAGTGTCATCATGGTAACGAGACATTGGTAATGATCATTGGTGCAGCGTAACTCCAGACAAGCATCGCACGATCCTTCTCCAGCTACCGGCACGAGCCAGCCCGCTCCTACACCTCCATGATCATGGTAAGTTTCTCTAGTGTTTTGCTTAACAAATGCATAAAGACCTTAGCTTTATTTCCTCCAATATGCTTACCATAATGACCTAGAGTTAGCTTCTTTTCCTCCAAAATGGCTTAATAAGCTTACTGACCTCCAAAACCATCCATTTTACCTAAGTTAGCTCTAAAATGATTTGTACTTAGCTTAATTATGTCAAAAATTGCATAATTAGCTTAGTTAGCTCATAAATGATCCATTTTACCTAAGTTAGCTCTAAAATGACCCATTTTACCTTAGTTAGCTTATAAATGATCCAGTTTATCCAAGTTAGCTCTAAAATGACCCATTTTACCTAGATTAGCTCCTAAATGACCCATTTCACCTAAGTTAGCTCAAAAACGATCCATTTCACCTTAGTTAGCTCAAAAACGATTCATTTCACCTTAGTTAGCTCATAAACGACCCATTTCAACTAAGTTAGCTCATAAATGATCCATTTCACCTAAGTTAGCTAAAAACGATCCATTTCAACTTAGTTAGCTAAAAAACGATCCATTTCACCTTAGTTAGCTTATAAACGACCCATTTCAACTAAGTTAGCTCATAAATGATCCATTTCACCTTAGTTAGCTCATAAACGACCCATTTCAACTTAGTTAGCTCATATCTGATCCATTTCACCTAAGTTAGCTCATAAATGACATATACTTCTTGTTCTAGTCTTCTTCTTGTTCTAGTCTTCTTCTTGTTCTAGTCTTCTTCTTGTTCTAGTCTTCTTCTTCTAGTCACCTATTTCTAACTTTCTTATTTGCCATTTTGCAGATTTCATTCACTTCATGGAAGCTAGCTTGCTATGATAGAGTGCTTGTTTTTTCTTTGCTGAAACTTTGCATTGTATCTAGCTTGCTATGATGGAACTTTGCATTGTAATATGTATATGGATGGAACAATGTGTATGGATGGAACTTGATGGAACTTGCTTATGTATGAATGGATGAAACTTAATTATGTGCTGGATATGTGATATGTTTGCTGTTAAATAGCCCTGTGAAATATATCTATATATGTCATATATATTTGCTGTGAAAATTGTTGGATTCAAGAAAAAACAGAAAAAGAGCCAATATGCACTCTTTGCCGTCTGCCACCGACGGCAACGGGCTCTTTGCCATCAGCCGCGGACGGCAAAGAAGCCACGTGGCAGCCAACTGTGCTTCTTGGGAGCTGACCCATTTGGTCAGTTTGCCTACAGTGGCAGACGTCAAAGAGTGAACAATTTTGCCGTCAGCGGCGGATGGCAAAGGCCTGCCGTGTAGTGACGTCTAGCTGACATCATACGGCGGACGACAAAGGCAGGACAAATTTTACCGTCAGCGGCGGCCGGCAAAGGCCTGCCGTTAGCCACCTAACGGACTAACAGCGCATTTTTTGTTGTCTGCTTTCTTTTCTGTCTGCTGCTGATGGCAAAGGCCCCTTTGTCGTCAGCCGCATAAAGCGGACGACAAAGTAGCTGTTTGCCGGACCTTACTTTGCCGGAGCCTATTGTCGTCCGCGGCAGACGGCAAAGTAGCTGATTCCTGTAGTGTTATAATTTCCATAGGAATTGTTGTAGGAATTACCATAATTATTAGAGGAATTACTAGGAAACAACCTAGAATTAAAATTACCTCTATACGCGTTATTACCAAAATTGTTCCTACCAACAAAATTCACATCCATAGATTCATTATTATTCTCAATCAAAGTAGACAAAGGCATATCATTAGGACCAGTGGGAGCAATCTTATTAGCAAACAATTTCATAAGTTCATCCATCTTTCCACTCAAAACATTAATCTCTTCAATTGCATGCACTTTTTTATTAGTAGATCTTTCGGTGTGCCATTGAGAATAATTAACCATAATATTATCTAGGAGTTTGGTAGCTTCTCATAAAGTGATTTCCATAAAAGTGCCTCCCATGGCCGAATCTAAAAGATTTCTAGAAGCAAAATTCAATCCGGCATAAAAGTTTTGTATAATCATCCAAAGATTCAAACCATGTGATGGACAATTACGTATCATTGATTTCATCCTCTCCCAAGATTGTGCAACATGTTCATGATCAAGTTGCTTAAAATTCATAATATCATTTCTAAGAGAGATGATCTTAGCGGGAGGAAAATGCTTAGAGATAAAAGCATCTTTGCACTTATTCCATGAATCAATACTATTTTTAGGCAAAGACGAAAACCAAGCTTTAGCACAATCTCTAAGTGAAAACGGAAATAGCTTCAATTTAACAATATCATTATCCACATCTTTCTTCTTTTGCATATCACACAAATCAACAAAGTTGTTTAGATGGGTAGCGGCATCTTCACTAGGAAGGCCAGAAAACGGATCTTTCATGACAAGATTCAGCAAAGCAGTATTAATTTCACAAGATTCAGCATCGGTAAGAGGAGCAATCAGAGTGCTAATAAAATCATTATTGTTGGTATTGGCAAAGTCACACAATTTAGTTTTATCTTGAGCCATCATGACAAGCAAGCAATCCAACACACAAGCAAACAAGAAACGTGGAAAAAGGGCAAATAGAAAAAGAGAAGGGGAATGGAGAGAGATGGAGAGAGGAAAAGAGGGCGAATAAAACGGCAAGGGTGAAGTGGGGAGAGGAAAACGAGAGGTAAATGGCAAATAATGTAATGCGAGGGATAAGAGTTTGTGATGGGTACTTGGTATATTTTGACTTGGTAATGGCACCAGAAATGACTCGTTGTGGGAGTCAAATCTTGACCTGACTTGGAGCAAATCTCCTCGGTAACGACACCAGAAATCCTTCTTGCTACCTCTTGAGCACTGCGTTGGTTTTCCCTTAAAGAGGAAAGGGTGATGCAGTAAAGCAGCGTAAGTATTTCCCTCAGTTTTTGAGAACCAAGGTATCAATCTAGTAGGAGATCATGCTCAAGTCCCACGCACCTACACAAACAAATAAGAACCTCGCAACCAACACGATAAAGGGGTTGTCAAGCCCTTCTCGGTCACTTACGAGAGTGAGATCTGATAGATATGATAAGATAATATTTTTGGTATTTTTATGATAAAGAGAAATAAAGATGCAAAGTAAAATAAACGACAAAGGAAATTCTAAGTATTGGAAGATTAATATGATAGAAGATAGACCCGGTCGCCATAGGTTTCACTAGTGGCTTCTCTCAAGAGCATAAGTATTACGGTGGGTAAATGAATTACTGTCGAGAAATTGATAGAATTGAGCATAGTTATGAGAATATCTAGGTATAATCATGTATATAGGCATCACGTCCGAAACAAGTAGACCAAAACGATTCTGCATCTACTACTATTACTCCACACATCAACCGCTATCCAGCATGCATCTAGAGTATTAAGTTCAAGAGAATAGAGTAATGCTTTAAGGAAGATGACATGATGTAGAGGGATAAACTCATGCAATATGATATAAACCCCATCTTTTTATCCTCGATGGCAACGATACAATACGTATCGGTTCCCTTTCTGTCACTAGGATCGAACACCGCAAGATTGAACCCAAAGCTAAGCACTTCTAACATTGCAAGAAAGATCAATCTAGTAGGCCAAACCAAACTGACAATTCGAAGAGACTTGAAAAGATAAAGCAATCATACATAAAAGAATTCAGAGGAGAATCAAATATTGTTCATAGATAATCGGAATCATAAACCCACAATTCATCGGATCTCGACAAACACACTGCAAAAGAAGATTACATCGAATAGATCTCTAAGAAAATCGAGGAGAACTTTGTATTGAGATCCAAAGAGAGAGAAGAAGCCATCTAGCTAATAACTATGGACCCGTAGGTCTGAAGTAAACTACTCACACATCACCGGAGAGGCCATGGAGTTGATGTAGAGGCCCTCCATGATCAATGCCCCCTTTGGTGGAGCTCCGGGGAAGGCCCCGAGATGGGATCTCTCGAGTACAGAAGGTTGCGGTGGTGGAATTAGGTTTTCGTGGTGCTCCTCGATGTTTGGGGGTACGTGGATATATATAGGAGGAAGAAGTACGTCGGTGGAGCAACGGAGGGCCCACGAGGGTGGAGGGCGCGCCCAGGGGGGTAGGCGCGCCCTCTGCCTCGTGCCTTCCTCCCTTGTTTCTTGACAGCCACTCGAAGTCTCCTAGATCACGTTTGTTGAGAAAATCACGTTCCCGAAGGTTTCATTCCGTTTGGACTCCGTTTGATATTCCTTTTCTTCGAAACCCTAAAATAGGCAAAAAAAACAGCAATTTGGGCTGGGCCTCCGGTTAGTAGGTTAGTCCCAAAAATGATATAAAAGTGTCCCATTAACATCCAAAACAGATAATATAATAGCATGGAGCAATCAAAAATTATAGATACGTTGGAGACGTATCATTGACCTATGAGGTTCGATAGTAACTTGATCAGAAGTTTCATGATCATCATCATTAGCTTCCTCACTTACTGGTGTAGGAATCACTGGAACTGATTTCAGTGATGAACTACTTTCCAATAAGGGAGAAGGTACAATTACCTCGTCAAGTTCTACTTTCCTCCCACTCAATTCTTTCGAGAGAAACTCCTTCTCTAGAAAGGATCCATTCTTAGCAACGAATATCTTGCCTTCGGATCTGTGATAGAAGGTGTACCCAACAGTCTCCTTTGGGTATCCTATGAAGACACATTTCTCCGATTTGGGTTCGAGCTTATCAGGTTGAAGCTTTTTCACATAAGCATCGCAACCCCAAACTTTAAGAAACGACAACTTGGATTTCTTGCCAAACCATAGTTCATAAGGTGTCGTCTTAACAGATTTAGATGGTGCCCTATATAATGTGAATGCATCCATCTCTAAAGCATAACCCCAAAACGATAGCGGTAAATTAGTGAGAGACATCATAGATCGCACCATATCTAATAAGGTGCGGTTACGACGTTCGGACACACCATTACGTTGTGGTGTTCCAGGTGGCATGAGTTGCGAAACTGTTCTGCATTGTTTCAAATGAAGTCTAAACTCATAACTCAAATATTCCCCTCCACGATCAGATCGTAGAAACTTAATTTTTCTTGTTACGATGATTTTCCACTTCACTCTGAAATTCTTTGAACTTTTCAAATGTTTCAAACTTATGTTCCATTAAGTAGATATACCCATATTTGCTCAAATCATTTGTGAAGGTGAGAAAATAATGATATCCGCCGCGAGCTTCAATGTTCATTGGACCGCATACATCAGTATGTATGATTTCCAATAACTCTGTTGCTCGCTCCATTGTTCCGGAGAACGAAGTTTTAATCATCTTGCCCATGAGGCATGGTTCGCAAGTACCAAGTGATTCATAATGAAGTGATTCTAGAAGTCCATCAGAATGGAGTTTTTTCATGTGCTTTACACCAATATGACCTAAATGGCAGTGCCACAAATAAGTTGCACTATCATTATCAACTCTGCATCTTTTAGGTTCAATACTATGAACATGTCTATCACTACTATCAAGATTTAGTAAAAATAGACCACTCATCAAGGGTGCATGGCCATAAAAGATATTACTCATATAAATAGAACAACCATTATTCTCTGATTTAACGAATAACCATCTCGCATCAAACAAGATCCAAGATATAATGTTCATGCTCAATGTTGGCACCAAATAACAATTATTTAGGTCTAAAACTAATCCCAAAGGTAGATGTAGAGGTAGCCGACGACGATCACATCGACTTTGGAACCATTTCGCACGCGCATCGTCACCTCGTCCTTAGTCAATCTTCGATTAATCAGTAGCCCCTGTTTCGAGTTGCAAATGTTAGCAACTGAACCAGTATCAAATACCCAGGCACTACTGCGAGCATTAGTAAGGTACACATCAATAACATGTATATCAAATATACCTTTCACTTTGCCATCCTTCTTCTCTGCCAAATACTTGGGGCAGTTCCGCTTCCAGTGACTAGTTCCTTTGCAGTAGAAGCACTCAGTCTCAGGCTTAGGTCTAGACTTGGGTTTTTAACTTGAGCAGCAACTGGCTTGCTGTTCTTCTTGAAGTTCCCCTTCTTCCCTTTACCCTTTTTATTGAAACTGTTGGTCTTGTTGACCATCAACACTTGATGCTCCTTCTTGATTTCTACCTCCGCAGCCTTTAGCATTGCGAAGAGCTCAGGAATCGTATTATCCATCCCTTGAATATTATAGTTCATCACGAAGCTGTTGTAGCTTGGTGGCAGTGATTGAAGAACTCTGTCAATGACAATATCATCAGGAAGATTAACTCCCAGTTGAGTCAAGTGGTTGTGGTACCCAGACATTCTGAGTATATGTTCACTGATAGAACTATTCTCCTCCATCTTGCAGCTGTAGAACTTATTGGAGACTTCATATCTCTCAATCCGGGCATTTGCTTGAAATATTAACTTCAACTCCTGGAACATCCCATATGCTCCATGACGTTCAAAACATCGTTTGAAGTCCCGATTCTAAGCCGTAAAGCATGGCACACTGAACTATCGAGTAGTCATCAGCTTTGCTCTGCCAGGTGTTCACAACATGTGGCGTTGCTCCTGCAGCGGGTTTGTAACCTAGCGGTGCTTCTAGGACGTAATTCTTCTGTGTAGCAATGAGGATAATCCTCAAGTTACGGACCCAGTCCGTGTAGTTGCTACCATCATCTTTCAACTTAGCTTTCTCTAGGAACGCATTAAAATTCAATGGAACAACAACACGGGCCATCTATCTACAACAACATAGACATGCAAAATACTATTAGGTACTAAGTTCATGATAAATTAAAGTTAAATTAATCAAATTACTTAAGAACTCACACTTAGATAGACATCTCTCTAATCATCTAAGTTATCACGTGATCCACATCAACTAAACCATGTCCGATCATCATGTGAGATGGAGTAGTTTTCAATGGTGAACATCACTATATTGATCATATCTACTATATGATTCACGCTCGACCTTTTCGGTCTCTATGTTCCGAGGCCATATCTGCATATGCTAGGCTCATCAAGTTTAACCCGAGTATTCCGCGTGTGCAAAACTGGCTTGCACCCGTTGTATGTGAACCCAGAGCTTATCACCCGATCATCACGTGGTGTCTCAGCACGATGAACTATAGCAACGGTGCATACTCAGGGAGAACACTTATACCTTGAAATTTAGTGAGAGATCATCTTATAATGCTACCGCCAAACTAAGCAAAATAAGATGCGTAAAGGATAAACATCACATGCAATCAATATAAGTGATATGATATGGCCATCATCATCTTGTGCCTTTGATCTCCATCTCCAAAGCACCATCATGATCACCATCATCACCGGCTTGGCACCTTGATCTCCATCGAAGCATCGTTGTCGTCTCGCCAACTATTGCTTCTACGACTACCGCTACCGCTTAGTGATAAAGTAAAGCAATTACATGGCAATTGCATTTCATACAATAAAGCGACAACCATATGGCTCCTGCCAGTTGCCGATAATTGTGTTACAAAACATGATCATCTCATACAATAAAATTTAGCATCATGTATTGACCATATCACATCACAACATGCCCTGCAAAAACAAGTTAGACGTCCTCTACTTTGTTGTTGCAAGTTTTACATGGCTGCTACGGGCTGAGCAAGAACCTTTCTTACCTATGCATCAAAAACCACAACGAGGTATAGTGATTGCTTTTTGATCTCTAGAAAGAACACTGTTCATTGAATCCGATTCAACTAAAGTTGGAGAAACTGACACCCACTAGCCACCTGTGTGTGAAGCACGTCGGTAGAACCAGTCTCGCGTAAGCATACGCGTAATGTCGGCCTGGGCCGCTTCGTCCAACAATACTGCCGAATCAAGAATCATCTAGTGACGGCAAGCAATATGTATATACCCACGCCCACAACTCCTTTGTGTTCTACTCGTGCATATAACATCTACGCATAAACCTGGCTCGGATGCCACTGTTGGGGAACACAGTAATTTCAAAAATTTCCTATGCACACGCAAGATCATGGTGATGTATAGCAACGAGAGGGAAGAGTGTTGTCCACGTATCCTCGTAGACCGTAAGTGGAAGTGTTATGACAATGCGGTTGATGTAGTCGTACTTCTTCACGATCGACCGATCCTAGCACCGAAGGTACGACACCTCCGTGATCTGTACACGTTCGGCTCGGTGACGTCCCACAAACTCACGATCCAGTAGAGTGTCGAGGGAGAGCTTCGTCAGCACGACGGCGCGATGACGGTGATGATGATGCTACCGGAACAGGGCTTCGCCTATGCACCGCTACGATATGACCAAGGTGGATTATGGTGGAGGGGGGCACCACACACGGCTAAGAGATCAATGATCAACTAGTGTGTCTATGGGGTGCCCCCTTCCCCCGTATATAAAGGAGTGGAGGAGGGGGAGGGGGCCGGCCTCCTAGGCGCGCCCCGAGGGGAGTCCTACTCCCACCGAGAGTAAGATTCCCCCCTTCCCTAGTTGGATTAGGAGAGAAAGAAAGGGGAGGAAGGAGGAATGAAAGGGGGGACGACCCCCTCCCAATTTGGATTGGGCTTGGGGGGGGGGGCGCCCTCTCCTTTGCCCCCTTCTCCTCTCTCCCACTATGGCCCAATAAGGCCCATATACCTCCCGGGGGGTTCCGGTAACCTCCCGGTACATCGGTAAATGCCCGATCTCACCCGGAACCATTCCTATGTCCAAATATAGTGGTCCAATATGTTGATCTTTATGTCTCGACCATTTTGAGACTCCTCGTCATGTTTGTGATCATATTCGGGACTCCGAACTACCTTTCATACATCAAAACACATAAACTCATAATACGATCGTCACCGAACGTTAAGCGTGCGGACCCTACGGGTTCGAGAACTATTTAGACATGACCAAGACACGTCTCCGGTCAATAACTAATAGCAAAACCTAGATGCTCATATTGGTTCCTACATATTCTACGAAGATCTTTATCGGTCAAACCGCATAACAATATATGTTGTTCCCTTTGTCATCGGTATGTTACTTGCCCGAGATTTGATCGTCAGTATCTCAATACCTAGTTCAATCTCATTACCGACAAGTCTCTTTACTCGTTCCGTAATACTACATCCTGTAACTAACTCATTAGCTACATTACTTGCAAGGCTTATAGTGATGTACATTACCGAGAGGGCCCAGAGATACCTCTCCAACAATCGGAGTGACAGATCCTAATCTCGATCTATGCGAACTCAACAAACACCATCAGAGACACCTGTAGAGCACCTTTATAATCACCCAGTTACGTTGTGACCTTTGGTAGCACACAAAGTGTTCCTCCGGTATTCGGGAGTTGCATGATCTCATAGTCATAGGAACATGTATAAGTTATGGAGAAAGCAACAAACTAAATGATCATCGTGCTAAGCTAATGGATGGGTCAAGTCAATCACATCATTCTCTAATAATGTGATCCCGTTAATCAAATGACAACTCATTTCTATGGTTAGGAAACATAACCATCATTGATTCAACGAGCTAGTCAAGTTAAGACAAACTAGTGACACTTTATTTGTTTATGTATTCACACATGTACTAAGTTTCTGGTTAATACAATTCTAGCATGAATAATAAATATTTATCATGATATAAGGAAATATAAATAACAACTTTATTCTTGCCTCTAGGGCATATTTCCTTCAATAAGGTTGCTATAAAATGATTGTAAATCATCCAAGATGATAATATAACAGCATGAATACTTCATAAATTATAGATACGTTGGAGACGTATCAGCATCCCCAAGCTTAATTCCTACTCTTCCTCGAGTAGGTAAATGCTAAAAGAAATAATTTATGAAGTGTGAATGCTAGCTAAGTGCATAAGTTTGATCGATGATAATTTCAGTCACTTTCCCTAGCATCATAACATCAATTCTTTCTTATAAAACTTCTCATGTTATAGTAGCAACCAATTCACATGTTAAGGTTCAAACAATGAATTATCTTGAAACTCAACAACCTATGTTCTCAATCACCAAGCAATTGCAATTCAACTTATTCAACAGAGTCTAAGTAAGAGGTCCACATACTCAACCATCATATAGTCTTCTATGATTGCGAACACTCACCGCATACACATGAGCAAAACGTTTCAACCAGACACATAGAAAGATAGGGGCTTATAATTTCTCCTCCCAATGTATTCACCTCAAGGGTGATGTCAACAATAATAACTCATGCTACCCATATCCAACTGGATATATGTGCTTAGATCTTTCCTCACCACATGATGCTTGCCAAAAGAGAAAAATAAAAAGGAATAGAGAGAAAAATTTGACTCTTTGCATAAAAGTAAATACTGAAAAGTAAATGATAGGCCCTTTGTAGAGGGAAGCAGAGGTTGCCATGCGCTTATTTGTTTGTATGCTCAACCCCTTAGTGCAAAAGAACGTCACGTTGTATTGCCCCTTGTGATGGCAACCTTTATTATGTAGTCTGTCGCTTTTATTCTTCACCATCTCAAGTTCGTACAACGCTCAATTTTCTCTTACACTAAATGATCTCCCACTTTTAGAAGCAATTTTTATTGCCTTATTGCACCGATGACAACTTACTTGAAGGATCTTGCTCAATCCTTAGGTAGGCATGGTGGACTCTTGAAGATAAGATTTGGGTTTAAGTGTTTTTGGATGCACAAGTAGTATCTCTACTTGGTGCGGAATTTGTGGCTAGCAAGGATGGGAGGCAAGCACCACATGTTGAAGGATCTATGAAAATATAAATTCTATGTGAATATGAACAAACATAAACCATTACGTTGTCTTCCTTGTCCAACATCAACAATTTTGGCATATAATATTTTGATGGGGGCTCACAATCACAAAAGATTTCCATGATAGTGTATTTGCATGTGAAGGTTCTCTTCCTTATACTAATTATTCGTGAATTTCTTGGATGACCAATATTGTGCTTGTCAAGCCTCAAAATATTTAACTTTATAAACCCAATGTGAAGCTACCACTAGGCATGATATAATTTCAACTTCATGATATTCAATTTATTCAATGATTTACTCATAGGATATAAGTGAAGCACAAGAGTAAATGATGAGCTACTCCAAAAAAGATATAAATGAAGATCATGAGCACAATATTTCTTTCTCTCAAATTAATTTAAGTGAAGCAAGAGAGAATTTATACAAAAATACTAAAGCACACCATGCTAAAAAAGATATAAGTGAAGCACTAGAGCAATTCCATAGAAAAGAGCTTCGTTGACAGGGTGTGAATGCCGCTTACCTAGCCTCCCTGGAAACTATTTGAGGACTCTATTTTATTTAAAAACTTTCAGATCTAAGCATTTTATTAAAACAACAAGCAAAATGAAAATAAAATGACATTCTAAGAATAGCACAACTCATGTGAAGAAGCAAAAACTTAGGCTCAACCGATACTAACCGATAAGTGTTGAAGAGGAAAGGTGGGATGCCTATCGGGGCATCCCCAAGCTTAGATGCTTGAGACTTCTTGAAATATTATCTTGGGGTGCCTTGGGCATCCCCAATCTTGAGCTTTTGTGTCTCATTAATTCTTCTCATATCATGGTTTTCCTAAATCTCAAAAGCTTCATCCACACAAAACTCAACAAGGACTCGTGAGATTAGTTAGTATAAACCAATGCAAAAACCTTATCATTCTCTACTGTATCAAATCACTAAAATTATTTAAACATTGCACACTAAATGTCTCTGCATATTTAATACTCCTATCCTCAAATAGAACCATTAAACAAGCAAACATATGCAAACAATGCAAACATAACAGCAATCTGCCAAAACAGTACAGTCTGTAAAGAATGCAAGAGTATCAATACTTCGCTAAATACAAAAGTTATGAAAATTTACCAAACTGTAGAAAATTTATCAGAGCTCATTTTTCAAAAAGTTTCAACATTTTATCACATTCTTACTTTTCTAGGGAATTTTTGCAACATCGATAATCTTTCTGTTTTGAAACAGCAACATGTAAACTTGCAAAATAAGCATGTCAAAGGCTATACTTGAAATTTTTATTAAAAATAAAGATGGAAAACTTTATTATAAATAACATAAAGAAAATCCTAGCAAAATAAAATGATGCTCCAAGCAAAACACATATCATGTGACGAATGAAAACATAGCTCCAAGTGAGGTTACCGATAATGTTGGAGACGAAAGAGGGGATGCCTTCGGGGGCATCCCCAAGCTTAGTTGCTTGGATCTTCCTTGAATATTACCTTGGGATTCCTTGGGCATCCCCAAGCTTAGGGTCTTTCCACTCCTTATTCTCCTCATATCGACATCTCACCCAAAACTTGAAAACCTCAATCACACAAAATTTAACGGAACTTTGTGAGATAGGTTAGTATGATAAAGAGCAAACCATTTCACTTTTGGTACTGTCAAAGACAAGATTCATAATTGTTCTCACACAATGCCTACTGTATCATATCATTTCCAAAATTTATATTGAGAAATATAATCCATGGAAATTAGAAAACAAGCAAACTATGCATTGAAAACAGAATCTGTCAAAAACAGAACAGTCTGTAGTAATCTGTACTCCAACCATACTTCTGCTACTCCAAAAATTCTGAAAAATAGGAAAACCTTGGTAATTTGTCTATTAATCTTCTGCAAAAATAATTAGCATTTTATCATGCTTATGTTAAAAACGAGAATTGTTTTCCTGAGCGCAAAAGTTTCTGTTTTTCAGCAAGATCAAATCAACTATCACCGTAAGCCATCCCAAAGGTCTTACTTGGCACTTTATTGAAACAAAAGCAATAAACCATGATTACTACAGTAGCCTAATCACGTGAACACACAAAAACAGTAAGTAAAAGTGTTGGGTTTTCTCCCAACAAGCACTTTTATTTAATGCCTTTTAGCTAGGCATGATGAGTTCAATGATGCTCACATAAAAGTAAAGAGTTGAAACATAAAGAGAGGATCATGAATCACATGGCAAGGAAATTTAATTCTAACCCACTTCCTATGCATAGGGATTTTGTGGGCAAATGATTTATGAGAGCAAGAATAAACTAGCATAGGAAGGCAAAACAAGTGCAACTTCAAAATTTTCAACACATAGAGAGGAAACTTGATATTATTGCAATATGTAAAAGCATATGTTCCCCTCTCATGGTAATTTTCAGTAGCATCATGAATGAATTCAACAATATAACCATCACATAAAGCATTATTTTCATGATACATAAGCATAGAAATTTTGTTACTCTCCACATAAGCAAATTTATTCTCCTGAATAGTAGTGGGAGCGACCTCAACAAAATAACTATCATGTGATTGAAAATTAAAATCATGATGACAAGTTTCATGGTTATCATTATTCCTTATAGCATAATGTCATCACCATAATCATCATAGATAGGAGGCATGCTTTCGTCATAATAAATTTTCTCATCAAAACTTGGGGAGCTAAAAATCTCATATTCATCAAATATAGCATCCCCAAGCTTATGGCTTTGCATATCATTAGCATCAAGAACTCATACGAACAACATTGCAATCATGCTCATCATTCAAATATTTTGTACCAAACATTTTATTGACTTATTGTTCTAACAATTGAGCACAATTTTCTGAACCATCATTTTCAAGAAAGATATTATAAAGATGATCAATAATATGATGCAACCTCAATTCCATTTTTTGTACTTTTCTTTTTATAAACCAAACTAGTGATAAAACAAGAAACTAAAAGATCTGATTGCAAGATCTAAAGATACACCTTCAAGCACTCACCTGCCCGACAATGACGCCAGAAAAGAGCTTGATGTCTACTACACAACTTTATTCTTGTAGACACGTGTTGGGCCTCCAAGCGCAAAGTTCTGTAGGACAGTAGAAATTTTCCCTCAAGTGGATGACCTAAGGTTTATCAATCCGTGAGATGTGTAGGATGAAGATGGTCTCTCTCAAACGACCCTGCAACCAAATACAAGAAATCTCTTGTGTCCCCAACACACCCAATACAATGGCAAATTGTATAGGTGCATTAGTTCAGCGAAGAGATGGTGATAAAAGTGTAATATTGATGGTAGAAATGTATTTTTATAATCTGAATAAATAAAAACAGCAAGGTAGCAAATAGTAAACGAGCATGGAAACGGTATTGCAATGCTTGAAAATGAGGCCTAGGGCCCGTACTTTCACTAGTGTAACCTCTCAACAGTGCTAATATAACTGGACCATATAACCGTCCCTCAAAGTGCAATGAAGAATCACTCCAAAGTTCCTATCTAGCGGAGAACATAAGAATAAATTGTTTGTATGGTACGAAACCACCTCAAAGCTATTCTTTTCCTTCGATCTATTCAAGAGTTCGTACTAAAATAACACAAAGGTGTTCTTTCCGTTCGATCTATCCTAGAGTTCGTACTAAAATAACATCAAAGCAAATTCATATTCATAATACTCAATCCAACACAACGAACTTCAAAGAGTGCCCCAAGATTTCTACTGGAGAAACAAAGACAAGAACGTGCATCAACCCCTATGCATAGATTACCCCAATGTCACCTCGGGAATCCACGAGTTGAGTGCCAAAACATATATCAAGTGAATCAATATGATAGCCCATTGTCACCATGAGTATTCAATTGCAAGACATATATCAAGTGTTCTCAAATCCATAAAAGTATTCAATCCAATAACAAAGAAATCTCAAAGGGAAAAACTCAATTCATCGCAACAAGATAGAGAGGGGAAAACACCATGTGATTCGACTATATTAACAAAGCCCGCAATACATCAAGATCGTGACATCTCAAGAACATGGGAGAGAGATATTAAACACATAGCTACTGGTACAAACCCTCATCCCCGAGGGTGGACTACTCCCTCCTCATCGTGGTGGCCGCCAGGATGATGAAGATGGCCACTGGAGATGATTTCCCCCTCCGGCAGGATGCCATAAAGGGTCTAGATTGGATTTCAGTGGCTACAGAGCCTTGTGGTGGCGTAACTTCTGATCTAGGTTAACCCCCGAGGGTTTTGGAATTTTTGGGAATTTATAGGGTAAATAGGGGGTGCGGGAGGCGACTGAGGTGGGCACAACCCACCTAGGCACGCCTGGGCCCCCAGGTGCGCCCTGGTGGGTTGTGCCCCCCTCGAGGCACCCCCTAGGTGCTGCTCTGGCCCATTGGATGTCTTCTGGTCCACAAAAAATCCACAAAAAGTTTTGCGGCGTTTGGACTCCGTTTGATATTGATTTCTTGTGATGTAATAAACAAGCAAAAAATAGCAACTGGCACTGGGAACTGGGTCAATAGGTTAGTCCCAAAAAATGATATAAAATTGCTATAAAATGATTGTAAAACATCAAAAATGATAATATAACAGCATGAATACTTCATAAATTATAGATACATTGGAGACGTATCATGGGTCAAGCGTTAGTTTGGTTCAATTCTTCAGAACATGACAATCACGCAAAACACTGTGAAGAAGAACCACTACTACTTGCATGAAGTTTTTGACCGCACTTGGGTTGTATTGTCTCACCTATATGGTGCTGAAGATCTTAAGCAGATGGGCTTCCAATAGAACTTTGACTGGTCTCAACCACCTTCGAAGAAATTCAAGAAGGTCAAAGTTCCTCACTTGGTTGCTAGTTCATATTCTTCATCACATGAGACAGACGAAGCCAAAGATTTGAACGACATCGCGACAGGCCCTACTCTAAGGGATGACCCCAACAACGCCGGTGCTCCTCCATCGACTTCATGATGATATTCTTCAGGGGCGTTAGTCCTCATTTTTCATCCCTTTTGGTCATTCAATGACAAAGGGGGAGAAATTTGATTTAGTCTTCAAGCGGGTCTATATATGGGCATTTTTTAAGTTGCAACTCTCGTTCTTCTAAAGTTTTTGTTGGATTGATTTGTAAACTTAAGTTCTATGGTGGTATGATACTTTTGCTCTGTTGTTCTACATGCTATTTCCTCACGTATGTTAATGCACACATGCTGAATTACATCAGACACCATATTTCATCATGCATTTCAAATTCTTCATATCATATGTTAAATGCGTGTATGAATTACAAGATATAGGGGGAGATCTCCATGATTCCACTCTACAATGTGCATTTGCTACTCAATGCAAATTCCTCACATATGCACATCTTCTGGGGGTTCTTCTATATCTTGCAATCAAATTCCTCAATATCAGTATTTACACTTCATATGTTTATCCCCATTGAAAACTTAACCTATATTGTCACCAATCACCAAAAAGTGGGAGATTGTAAGTGTATCTAGTGCCCCTTAGTGATTTTGGTGTATTGAAGACTTATAGGTTAAGGGACTAATGAGTTTGTGAGTGTACACATGTCTATAAGTCTATTAGGAGTTTGATATTTATGATGAAAGTCGACCACTAAAAATGAATGTCTTCAGCTGAAGACTTTGGTTTTATTGAAGACTTTGAAAGTGAAGAAATTGGTGTGACCTTGAAGACTTGATATTCATGCGAGGATTATGAAGCGTGAAGACTTTTGTTTTCATAGTGCCATTTTCTCTTTCTTGAGTCATAGGAAACACCGTACTTTTAAAGGGGGTCGAGATAAAACGAAGGAAAAGTTTCCAAGTGATGCTCATCTCAAAATCCTACACCTACCAATCCTTTCGAGTGAAGTCACTGGAAATCTCATATAGTTCAGTCAATTTCTTCAGTGACAGAGACAGAGATCTTCTGGTCTTTGAGGAATTTGTTCTGACCGAGGAGTTAGGAATTTGCCAGTGTAGATTGCCTACAAGTGAGGAACATGATAGCCCTGAGGAATTTGATACTCAAATTTCCGACCGTTGCCATGCTATGCGCCAGCTGTCCCAAAATATCTACCCACCTAATAGTCATATCATTGAAGGGCATTTATGTCTTATCATGTCGGGCTGCTCCCTAGGCTATAAATAGTCGCCCCCTACAACCACTAGTTGGTTGGCTGCTCCGCGAGAAACTGACACTTGTCATTGAGAGCATCCCATACCCCGAGGACTTTGAGCGAAAATCATCAAGTGAGGAAAACCCAAACCCAAACACCTACAAACCCAAAGTTATTAAGCATCACTGAAGAGATTGTTCCTGTGTGGAACCGACGCTTGTTACCTTTGAGGACTGTGCATCCTCCAGACGGTTAGGCGTCATGGTATAGAGCATCCAAGAGAAAATTTTGGATCGCCGAGTGATCGAGTCTGTGAAGGTTTGGAAGTCACCTGAAGACTTACCACAAGTGATTGGGCGAGGTCCGTGTGACCTTAACTCAAGGAGAATGCGGTGAGGACTATGTGTCCTCAGGTTTAAATACCTAGCCGCTCCAACCAGACGTACGACTGTCACAGTAGTTGGAACTGGTCTACCAAATCATCGTCTTGACCAAGCTACTGGTTCTATTTCCTCAACCCTTTCATTTCCTCATCCTTGTGTAGAAGTACTTGATCATTACTGTTTGAAGACTTTTACTGAAGACTTTCTCAATTTCCTCAATCCTAATTCTTCAGTCACTTTGTCTTCGGCCTGCTTGTCCTGTGTTTATGCTACTTGTACTCTGTGCTTGTTTTCATTTCATCATGATGACTGTGCTACTGCTCTGTTATGCTTGCATCTGAGTACTTATTCCACTGCTAAGTAGTTCGTTGCTTAGGAATTTCCTCACCCTGAAATTCCTCGGTGACGAATTTGTAAAAATCGCCTATTCACCCCCTCTAGCCTATATAACGCACTTTCAGACTTGCCTCACTCGGGTAGATCTTCATGAAGTAGGCGATCTCCTTGCCCTTACAAACTTCTTGGTTCAACTCCACATCTTGGCGGAGGCTCCCAAGCGACACCTAACCAATCTAGGAGACACCACTCTCCAAAAGGTAATAGATGGTGTGTTGATGATGAACTCCTTGCTCTTGTGCTTCAAATGATAGTATCCCCAACACTCAACCCTCTCTCTCTCTCTCTCAGATTTAGCTATGGTGGAAAGATGATTTGAGTGGAAAGCAACTTGTGGAAGGCTAGAAATAAAGATTCTTGTGTTAGATTGGAATATCTTGATCTCAACACATGAGTAGGTGGTTCCCTCTCAGAAAATGTATGGTGGAAGTGTAGGCACGTTCTGATGGATCTCTCACTGATGGAGAAGGGGGTGGAGGGGTATATATAGCCTCCACACAAAATCCAACCCTTACACACATTTGACCCATCTCGGTGAGACCAAATGATTAAACTCGATGGCACCGATTAGTTCAAAAATGTGAACGTTAGGAATCTTGGTGGGACCGATTGGAACAACTCGGTGAGGCCGATGTGCTAGGGCTTAGGGCAAACATCATCTCAGTGGCACCGATTGCATCAACTCAGTGCGACCGAAGTGAAGCAATAAGGCAACAGAGAAGATGTCAAGCCAACTCGGTGAGACCGATCGCAGAACTCGGTGAGACCAAAATAAATGCAACAAGTCACAAAGTGTTGGCAGGGCCATCTCGGTGAGACCGAGACCTGTATCGGTGATACCGAACTATTAGGGTTTCTGGAAGTGGCTATGTCATATGAACTCGGTGGCGCCGGATAGAAAGAATCAGTGGGGGCGAGTTGGAGTTTAGGATTTTTGACATATTTGGATGGAGAAAGTGGCTGGGGGTTTTGGAGCAATATCACTAACAATTTGAGCAAGCAAGCCATTAAGCAAGACCTCATCCCCTTTTAATAGTATTGGATTTCCTATGGACTCAATGTGATCTTGGATCACTAAAATAAAGATGAAGAGTCTTGAGCTTTTGACAATATATGTCCTTAGCATTTTGAGGGGTCCACATCTCTAGTCCATGCCATGCCATTCATTGAACTTCCTGAAATATTTATCTTGAATGGATATTAGTTCAATGAGCTATATGTTGTTATGAATTACCAAAACCACCCAGGGATTAGTTGCACTTTCACCAGCACCGTCTCATCTCAAACACTAGTTCATCTCCTGTATTCAATATTTGCCTTGAAACCTCAAATTGGTACCTGTGGGTTGCTAGTAGTGTTGATTACATCTTGTAGTTGATGCTAGTTGGTTTATTTGGTGGAAGATTATTGATGCGGCTTGAACTATATCGGTATTTCCCCAAAGAGGAGGGGATGATGCAACACAACTACGGTAGGTATTTCCCTCAGTGATGAGACCAAGGTTATCGAATGAGTAGGACCGCGCAACACTATGTGAACGGCACCTGCACACAAAGAACAAATACTTGCAACCCGACGTAAAAGAGGGTTGTCAATCCCTCCCGGGTAAAATATTAGATAAAATTGTAGTAGATTGGATAAATAGATCTCGCGGGAATGCGAGTGTAACACCCCGGATGTAACTTTCCCAATTTGTACTCCAACTCTTGCCGTTTCCAGCGTTAAGTTAATTTATTTCCTCGGGTTCGGGTCCTTGTCTCCGTGTGTTGTTATCGTTGTCATGCATCTCATATCATGTCATCATGTGCATTGCATTTGCATACGTGTTCATCTCATGCATCCGAGCCTTTTCCCCGTTGTCCGTTTTGCATTTCGGTGCTTCGTTCTCCTACGGTGGCCATTTCTACCTTTCTTTTGTGTGTGGGGATTAAACATTTCCGGATTGGACCGAGACTTGCCAAGCGGCCTTGGTTTACTACCGGTAGACCACCTGTCAAGTTTCGTATCATTTGGACTTCGTTTGATACTCCAACGGTTAACAGAGGGACCGAAAAGGCCTCGTGTGTGTTGCAGCCCAACACCCCTCCAATTTGTCCCAAAACCCACCTAAGCCTTCTCCATCATCTAGATTGTTCGATCACGATCGCGTGGCCAAAAACCGCACCTCATTTGGACTCTCCTAGCTCCCTCTATGCCTATTTAAAGACCCCTCCGAATCCGGATCTTCTTCTCCCCCCCGAAAACCCTAAAAAAATCCACCTCGCGCGCACGGGACATGTCCGCCGCGCCGGACATTTCATCTGCCGCCGCCCGCGGCCTCTAGCCGCCTGCCACGTGGCAAGCCGCCACCGCCCGAGGCCCGCGCGGCCCAGCCGGGGCCCCCGCGGCCCGCAGATGTCGCGCCGCCCGCGCCCTTCTCCTCCCCGACGCCGCTCGCCCGCGCCACCTTCGCCGCCTCGGACGCCGCCGCCTCGTCGCCGGCCGCCGCCACCGGAACCTCGCCGCCGCCGCGGGAGCCTCGCCCAGCCGCCTCCCCGCGCTGCCTCGCCTCCCCGCCGCCGGATCCGGCCGGGAGAGGCCGGGGCGACCTCCCCCTCGCCTCCCCGCCGCTCCGTCAAGCTCGCCGGAGCCGAGGGAGCTCGCCGGACTTGCCTCGGGCCGCGTGCCCGCCGAAACCCTAGATCTGTCCCGGAGAGGTTTTTTTTTTCTTCCAAGTCCCAAAAATTCCAGATCCAAGTGCTCATGTTCATAGCCTCGTAACTTTGCATCTGTAGCTCCAATTTATGCATATAGCATATCAAAATGTTCATCTCAGAGAGTACATCATTTCATTCCATTGCATCATTTTCATTTGAGTTCATCTTGATACCCGAAATGCTGTTAGAAGAGGGCTACTTGAGATAATTGTCAGATCTGCTACTCCATTTAGGTTTTTGTCATTTTTGGCCATGATTAATGTGTGCATGATATGCCCTGATGCTCTACATATGTTTTGTTAAGGGTTTTGTCATCTTTCTAGAGGTGCAACCCATGTATTTTTGTGATGTGTGTGGTGACTAGCACAAGCTTGCAAAGTGGTGCACTTGTTAATTCTGTTTTCAGGGACTTAGCATTTCCACTAAGTCCTTGAGCTGTTTTTTTCATGTTGCCATATGTTCATGTTGTTTCCTAGTGATCCGTGCCTCTTTTGAGGATGATCAGTAAGGATGTTTTGTTAATCTTGTAGTTCTCTATCCATCCATGTCTTTGTTTGCATTTATGTAGCACCTTAGCTTGAGTCAATCGAGCTCTACTTTTGCTACTTTGTGAATCTGGGCAGATTGTCAACTTGTTTGGAATTTTGCCGATGATGTTGTAGTTGATCCGTGCATGCTATGCTTTTGTTCTTGCCATGTCTAGCTTGAATTTTGTGTGTTCTTGATGGGTGTATGCTTAGTTTGTCATGACTTGCACCGTAGTGAGTGCATCGAGCTCGTAAACATGCCTACTTGATATCTGTTTTCAGTATGCTCCAGTTTTCACTAAGTCTGAGAACTGATTATGTTTTTGCCATGTTCACATGCTTGCAATTGTATTTTCTGGTCCTTTTTGGCTCCAGGTCACTAAGGGACTTTTGTTAAGCTCTTTGAGTAGCTCCATGCCATGCTTTACTTTGCCATGTTCAGGTCCTGTAGCATGTAGTTTTGTTGCTCCGAAGAGTGCTATCTGATCTGAAATTCCAGACAAGTGTTGATTTCACTAAGTCTGAGATCTGTTTGCCATATGCATTTTTTTGCCATGCTTGTTTGAACCTGTTAATGGATGAATTGGCCGTAGCTCAGCGCTAGACTTTTGTTAAGCATCATGAATGCATCCCTGCCATGTATTTTGTTGTCATGTTTGGGTGCTGTAGCATGTTGATCTCATTGCATTTAGATGGCTACTTGCTGTAAATCGCAGACCGATGTCTTATTTGAATCGCTTGCCATTTCCAAACCGTAACTCCGATCCCGATGTTCTTTATATCGTTTTCAAGCGATTTCATCTCATCTTTCCAGTGGCACACTTGGATTTCCATGTTGAGGCCAGGTTCTTGCATTTCCTGTCATATCTTGCATATGCATCCCGCATCGCATCCCGCATAGCATATCATCATTGCTTCGTATTGTTTGTTCCTTGCACGTGGTTGATTGTGTCCTTGTTGCTTGTTTGTCTTGTTTGGGTAGAGCCGGGAGACGAGTTTGCTAACGAGGAGCCCGTTGAGTTTGCTTTCGAGGATCCAGTCAACTCTGACAACTGTGCAGGCAAGATGATCATACCCTCGAAATCACTACTATCTTTGCTATGCTAGTTTGCTCGCTCTTTTGCTATGCCAATGCTATGATGCCTACCACTTGCTTTCAAGCCTCCCAAATTGCCATGTCAAACCTCTAACCCACCTTGTCCTAGCAAACCTTGATTGGCTATGTTACCGCTTTGCTCAGCCCCTCTTATAGCGTTGCTAGCTGCAGGTGAAGATTGAAGACCGTTCCTTGTTGGAACATTTATTTACTTGTTGGGATATCATTATATTGCCATGTTATTTTAATTCATCTATATACTTGGTAAAGGGTAGAAGGCTCGGCCTCTCTTCTAGTGTTTTGTTCCACCCTTGCCGCCCTAGTTTCCGTCATATCGGTGTTATGTTCCCGGATTTTGCGTTCCTTACGCGGTTGAGTTATAATGGGAACCCCTTGATAGTTCGCCTTGATTAAAGCTTTTCCAGCAATGCCCAACCTTGGTTTTACCATTTTCCACCTAGCCTCTTTTTCCCCTGGGTTTCCGGAGCCCGAGGGTCATCTTATTTAACCCCCCCGGGCCAGTGCTCCTCTGAGTGTTGGTCCGAACTGAGCTGCCTGCGGGGCCACCTCGGGGAAACTTGAGGGTTGGTTTTTACTCGTAGCTAGTCTCATCTGAGTGTGCCCTGAGAACGAGATATGTGCAGCTCCTATCGGGATTTGTCGGCACATTCGGGCGGTGTTGTTGGTCTTGTTTTAACCTGTCAAAGTGTCTTGAAGAACCGAGATACCGAGTCTGATCGGAACGTCTTGGGAGGAGGTCTATTCCTTCGTTGACCATGAGAGCTTGTCATGGGCTAAGTTGGGACTCCCCTGTAGGGATTTGAACTTTCGAAAGCCGTGCCCGCGGTTATGGGCAGATGGGAATTTGTTAATGCTCGGTTGTAGATAACTTGAACCTTAACTTAATTAAAATGAATCAACTGAGTGTGTTACCGTGATGGCCTCTTCTCGGCGGAGTCTGGGAAGTGGACACGATGTTGGAGTAATGTTTGCGCAGGTTGCTCTCTAGTTTCTCGCTCGTGCTTTGCCTCCTCTTCTTGCTCTCTTTTGCGAATAAGTTAGCCACCATACTTGCTAGTCGCTTGCTGCAGCTCCACATATTTTACCTTGCCTTACCTATAAGCTTAAATAGTCTTGATCGCGAGGTTGCGAGATTGCTGAGTCCCTGTGGCTCACAGATTACTATTACACCAGATGCAAGGCCTGATGATTCCGCTCCAGGAGACGCGTTTGAGCTCAAGTGGGAGTTCGACGAGGACCCTCAATGTTACTATGTTTCCTTTCCTGATGATCAGTAGTGGTGCCCAGTTGGGGGTGATCGGGACCGTGTCGCATGTTGGGTTATCTTTTATTTTGGCGCCGTAGTCGGGCCATGAGTGTTTGGATGATGTAATGTTATTTATGTACTTGATTGACGTGGCGAGTGTAAGCCAACTATGTTATCCCCCCTTTATTATTCATATTACATGGGATGTTGTGAAGATTGCCTAACTTGCGACATATGCCTTCAATGCGATTATGTCTCTAAGTCGTGCCTCGACACGTGGGAGCTATAGTCGCATCGAGGGTGTTACAGCGAGATAAAAATAAATAATAATAAATTGCAGCAAGGTATTTTTGGCTTTTGGATTAATAGATCTGAAAATAAAAGTGAACAAAAATAGGTCTCGAAGGCAAATATGATAAAGAAGAGACCCGGGGGCCGTAGATTTCACTAATGGTTTCTCTCGAGAAAAATAGCATAGGATGGGTAAACAAATTACTATTGGGCAATTGATAGAACTTCAAATAATTATGACGATATCCAGGCAATCTACTACTATTACTCCACACATCGACCGCTATCCAGCATGCATCTAGTGTATTAAGTTCATGGAGAAATGGAGTAATGCAATAAGAACGATGACATCATGTAGACAAGATATATTCATGTAGTAATAGACCCCATGTTGTTATCCTTAATAGTAACGATACATACATGCCATTTCCCCTTCTATCACTAGGATTGAGCACCGTAAGATCGAACCCATCACAAAGAACCTCTTCCCATGGCAAGAAAAATTGATCTAGTCGGCCTAACTAAACCAAATATTCGAAGACGAAATACGAGGCTATAAGTAACCATGCATATAAGAGATCAAAAGACCCAAATAACTTCCATGGCTAAAAACATAGATCTGATCATAAACTCAAAGTTCATCGGATCCCAACAAACACACCGCAAAAAGAGTTACATCAAATAGATCTCCAAGAGAACATTGTATTGAGAATCAAAAGAGAGAGGGGGGAAGCCATCTAGCTACTAACTATGGACCATAGGTCTACAATGAAATACTCACGCATCATCGGAGAGGCACCAATGAGGATGATGAACCCCTCCGTGATGGTGTCAAGATTGGATCTGTGGTTTCTGGAACTTGCGGCGGCTGGAATTGTGTTTCGTCGACTCCCCTAGGGTTTTTGGAATATTGGTGTATTTATAGAGCAAAGAGGCGGTGCAGGAGGCCACCGAGGTGGGCACAACCCACCAGGGCATGCCCAGGTGGGTTGTGCCCCCCTCGGGGCACCCCTCTGGTACTTTTTTGGCCTATCCTATGTCTTTTGGCCTAGAAAAATTCTCCAAAAAGTTTCGCTACGTCTGGACTCCATTTTGGTATTGATTTTTTGCAAAGTAAAAAAAAGCAAAAAACAGCAACTGGCACTGGGCACTATGTCAATAGTTTAGTCCCAAAAAATGATATAAAGTTGTTATAAAATGATTGTAAAAAATCCAAGAATGATAGTATAACAGCATGGAATAATAAAAATTATAGATATGTTGGAGACGTATCAGCATCCCCAAGCTTAATTCCTACTCGTCGCCGAGTAGGTAAGCAATAAAAACAGAATTTTTGATGTGGCATGTTGCCTAACATGTTCATCACATATTATTTTCTTTGTAGCATGGACATTTGGACTTTTATACGATTCAAAGAAATAGTCTAGTATTGACATGAAGACTCCAATACTCAAGCATATCAACAAGCAACCATGTCTTTCAAAATATCAACACTAAAGCAAGTTATCCCTAGCCCATTGTGCTCAATCATTGATCCATTCATGAAACACACTCGCATATTAGCTACACCCAATGCTCAAGTATGATCATAGTGCCCCTTAGTTGGTGCTTTATAAGAGAAGATGGAGACTCAAATAAAAATTTGCATAAAGTAAATGAAAGTCCCTTCACAGAGGGACGTAGGGATTTGTAGTGGTGCCAGAGCTCAAAGCAAAAAAAGATAGAGATAAAAACATTTTGGGTGGCATGCTTTTCCTGTCAACGAAAATGATCGAGCAGTTCCCAATACTTTCCATGCTAGATATATCATAGGCGGTTCCCAAACATAAAATAAAGTTTATTCCTTTTTCCACCATACTTTCACATTCCACGGCTAACCGAATCCACGTGTGCCGTCCATACCAACACTTTCCAAGTAATTTATTATTTGACAACATAAAGTAAATTCATTTTTCATTTCGGGACTGGGCATCCCTAATACCTTTGTCGTACTCTCATGCAATGACAAGTGAATAAACACTCATTTTGAGAATAACACATCTAGCATGGAAAAATATCAGCCACCCCCTACCGTTTCATGAGCGGTACGAGCACATAAAAGGAAATTTATTTTGAAGATTAGAGATGGAACATACAAATTTGCTTAGAACGACAAAAGAATACCACATATAGGTAGGTATAGTGGACTCATATAACAAAACTGGTTTAAGAATTTTGGATGCACAAGTAGTGTCATACTTAGTGTAAGTGAAGGCTAGCAAAAGATTGAGAAGCATCCAACCAAGAAACTAAAAATCTCATAAGTGATCATTAAGCATAACTAACATCGAATAATGCACCATAAGTAGGATATAAGTTCATTGCATAACTATTGACTTTCATGCTTGCATAGGGAATCACAAACCTTAACATCAATATTCTTACTAAAGCATAATTACGCATCAACATGACTCACATATTATATCATCATATCGCAAAACTATTACAAAGAATCAAGTTTATTTTGTCCAATGATCTTCATGAAAGTTTTTATTATATCCCTCTTGAATATCTATCACTTTGGGACTAGTTTCAAATGTTGCTTTTGATAGCTAAAAAAATCTAAGTGAAGAACATGAGCATAGACATTTTCTTCTCTCAAAATAATTTAAGTGAAGCATGAGAGAATTTCTTAAAAAAATTATTAACTCTCAAATAAATCTAAGTGAAGCATGAGAGAATTTCTTAAAAAATACTAAAGCACACCATGCTCAAAAATATATAAGTGGAGCACTAGAGCAATTCCATAGCTCAAACAGATTTAAATGAAGCATAGAGAGCAATTCTTAACAAATCATAGCATAATTTTGGCTCTCTAAATAGGTGTGTACAGAAAGGATAGATGACTTAAAATAAAAATCGAAACAAACAAAGACTCATATAATACAAGACGCTCAAAGCAAAACTCATGATATGTGACGAATAAAAATATAGCTCCAAGTAAAATACCGATGGTCGTTAGAAGAAAGAGGGGATGCCACTCGGGCATCCCCAAGCTTAGTTGCTTGCTTCTATTTTAGATAATAGCTTGGGATGCCATGGGCATCCCCAAGCTTAGGCTCTTCTTACTCCTTATTCCTTCATCCTTCGTGATCTCACCCAAAACTTGAAAACTTCAATCACACAAAACTCAACAAAACCGTCGTGAGATCCATTAGTATAACAAAGCAAATCACTACTCTAGGTACTGCTGCAAACCCATTCATATTTTTTGCATTATATCTACTGTATTACAACTTTCCTATAGCTTATACCCTCCAATACAAACCATAGATTCATCAAATAAGCACACAACACAAAGAAAACAGAATCTGTCAAAAACAGAACAATCTATATAATCTGAAAACTTTGAATACTTCTGTAACTGAAAACATTCTGAAAAATTAGGTAAACATGGAAATTTGTATATCAATCTTGCGTACAAAAATCAGGATTTTATCGCGTTTCTGTTAAAAATGAAAATTGTTTTACTGGACGCAAAAGTTTCTGTTTTTCAACAAGATCAAATCAACTATCACCCAACATGATCCCAAAGGCTTTGCTTGGCACAAAAACTTATTAAACATAAAAAACACAATAATAACATTAGCATAATTGTGCAAACACTCAAGAACATAAAGAAAAAGACAAAAATAATTTTTATTCATTGGGGTGCCTCCCAACAAGCGCTATCGTTTTATGCCCCTAGCTAGGCATAATGCAAAGATCTAAGTGTTGCCATTTTGGTTCTAGATCCATATGAGGCCCTCATGATTGATTCATATGTTGGCTTAATTCTTGTTCTAAGGAAGTGTTCCATACCCTTCCTTAGTGGAAATTGAAATTTAACATTGCCTTCTTTCATATCAATCATGACACCAATATTACGTAAAAATGGTCTACCAAGTATAATAGGACAAGACTGATTGCAATCAATATCAAGAACAATAAAATCTAGGGAACATAGTTCCTATTTGCAAGAATAAGAACACCAATTCTTCCCATAGGCTTTTTAATAGTAGAATCCGCCAAGTGCAAATTTAAAGAACATTCTTCAATATCGGTAAGACCAAGCACATCACATAAAGATTTCGGAATTGTAGAAACACTAGCACCCATGTCACATAAATCAAAACACTCATAATTTTTAATATTGACTTTGACAGTAGCTTCCCATTCATCATGTTCATAAGCATGGGGTGAATTTATCATGGATTGCAACAAAGAAATACAATCAATCAAAGATCAATTATCATAATTAAAGTCTTTGTAATCCAAAAGAGTGGGAACATCACTAGTTAGAGTTTTGACCTCTCTAAACCAACTTTTATCAATTTTCTCAACAAGATTTTCACCCTCCAAATTATTGGGACGCCTTCTAGATAAAGTTAACTCTTCTTCAGTCCCTTCATGATCAATTTTAATTTTACTAAACAAGGAATCAATAGAAGAAACACCAATCACTTTAAGATCTTTCTCATTTTTATGAAAGCAATCCCTAGAAAACGACTTTTCTAAAAAAAAATATTCTTTTAGCTCTAAGCATAGCGGTTCATTTCTTACTTTCATCCATAGAAACATATAAAGCTTTAATTGATTCCTCAACCTTAGGCACAAAAATTTTCATCTTGAGATTTTCTACATCATGAGAAATTCTAT
Source organism: Triticum dicoccoides (assembly GCF_002162155.2). Classification (NCBI taxonomy): domain Eukaryota; kingdom Viridiplantae; phylum Streptophyta; class Magnoliopsida; order Poales; family Poaceae; genus Triticum; species Triticum dicoccoides. Next base: position 433,423,774 of record NC_041382.1, read on the forward strand.
CAATACTACTAGACATATCATCACTCTTACTCAACTTTTCTTCTATCATAGTATTAAAATTCTTTTGAGCATTGATAAATTCTTTAATATTATTTTAAAGATCACAGGTGTTCCTATTATTTTTATAAGAAGGATTACCATAGGAATTACCATAATTATTAGAGGAATTTCCCGGAAAAGGTCTAGGATTGAAATTAGCTCTATAAGCATTGTTATTAAAATTGTTTCGCGAAACAAAATTCACATCTACAACATCACTATTTTGCTCAATCAAAGTAGACAAAGGCACATCATTAATATCAATAGGAGCATTTTTATTAGAAACCAATTTCATGAGAGCATCAACTTTTTCACTCAAAGAATTTATATCATCTACTGAATTAACTTCTCTACTAGTAGGAGCTCTTTCGGTATGCCATTGTGAATAATTTGCCATAATATTATCAAGCAATTTAGTAGCTTCACCCTAAGTAATTTCCATAAAAGTACCACCCACAACGGAATCTAAAAGATTTCTAGACACAAAATTCAATCCTGCATAAATTTTTTGTACGATTATCCAAAGATTTAAACCATGAGTAGGACAATTACTTAGCATCAATTTCATTCTTTCCCAAGATTGCACAACATGTTCATGCTCAAGTTGCTTAAAATTCATGATTTGTGTCCTAGGGAAATAATTTTCATGGGTGTAAAATACTTAGCAATAAAAGCATCCTTGCACTTATCCCAATAATAGATACTATTGCAAGGCAAAGAAGAAAACCATTTTTTGCACGATCTTGCAAAGAAAACGGGAATAATTTCAACTTCACAATATCATTGTCCACATCTTTTTGTTGCATATCACACAATTCCATGAATGTGTTAAGATGGGACACAACATCCTCACTAGGACTACCGGAAAATTGATCTTTCATAACAAGATTCAACAAAGCGGCATTAATATCACAAGACTCCGCACTAGTGGTGGGAGGAGCAATCGGAGTGCTAATAAAATCATTGTTGTTGGTATTGGAGAAATCACACAACTTGGTGTTCTCTTGAGTCATCGTGACTATGCAACAAGATTGCACTCAAAACAAATCTGACAAGAAAAACGACGAACGAAAAAGAGGGCGAATAAGAAGGAAATGTTTTGGGAAGTGGGGGAGATGAAAACAAGAGGCAAATGGAAAACAATGTAAATTGCAAGGAGATGAGATTTGTGATTAGGAACCTGGTAGATGTTGATGATGTCTCCTCAGCAACGACACGAGAAATTCCTTTTGTTGCGGTTTGAACTACGTCGGTATTTCCCCGAAGAGGAAGGGATGATGCAGCACAGCTACGGTAGGTATTTCCCTTAGTGAGATGAGACCAAGGTTATCGAACTAGTAGGAGAACAGTGCAACACTACGTGAACGACACCTGCACACAAAGAACAAATACTTGCAACCCGACGTAAAAGAGGGGTTGTCAATCCCTCCCGGGTAAAAGATAGATAAAATTGTAGTAGATTGGATAAATAGATCTCGCAGGAACATGAGATAAAATAAATAATAATAAATTACAAGAAGGTATTTTGGGTTTTTGGATTAATAGATCTAATAATAAAGAGAATAAAAATAGGTCTCGAAGGCAAATATGATAAAGAAGAGACCCCGGGGCCGTAGATTTCACTAGTGCCTTCTCTCGAGAAAAACAACATACGGTGGGTAAACAAATTACTGTTGGGCAATTGATAGAGATTCAAATAATTATGACAATATCCAGGCAATGATCATTATATAGGCATCACGTCCAAGATTAGTAGACCGACTCCTACCTGCATCTACTACTATTACTCCAGACATCGACTGCTATCTAGCATGCATCTAGTGTATTGATTTCATGGAGAAACGGAGTAATGCAATAAGAACGATGACATGATGTAGACAAGATCTATTCATGTAGGAATAGACCCCATCTTGTTACCCTTAATATCAATGATACATATGTGTCATTTCCCCTTTTATCACTAGGATTGAGCACCGTAAGATCGAACCCATCACAAGCACCTCTTCCCATGGCAAGAAAAAATGATCTAGTCAGCCTAACTAAACCAAAGATTCGAAGAAGAAATACGAGGCTATAAGTAATCATGCATATAAGAGATCAAAAGACTCAAATAACTTTCATGGATAAAAACATTGGTCTGATCATAAACTCAAAGTTCATCGTGTCCCAACAAACACACCGCATAAAGAGTTACATAAAATAGATCTCTAAGGGACCATTGTATTGAGAATCAGAAGAGAGAGAGAAAGCCATCTAGCTACTAACTACGGACCTGTAGGTCTACAATGAACTACTCACACATCATCGGAGAGGCACCAATGAGGACGATGTTGGAAATATGCCCTAGAGGAAATAGTAAATGGGTTATTATCACATTTCCCTATTCATGATAATCGTTTATTATCCATACTAGAATTGTATTGATTGGAAACTCAGATACATGTGTGGATACATAGATAACAATGTGTCCCTAGTGAGGCTCTACTAGACTAGCTCGATCAAATATGTCTATTGTTTCCTAGCCATAGACATGAGTTGTCATTTGATAACGGGATCACATCATTAGGAGAATGATGTGATGGACAAGACCCAAACTATACATGTAGCATATGATCGTGTCAAGTTTATTGCTATCGTTTTCTGCATGTCAAGTATATGTTCCTATGACCTTGAGATCGTGTAACTCACTGACATTGGATGAGTACCTTGTGTGTACCAAAAGTCGCAACGTAACTGGGTGACTATAAAGGTGATGTACAAGTATCTCTGAGGGTGTCTGTTGAGTTGGCATGGATCAAGACTGGGATTTGTCACTCCTTATGACGGAGAGGTATCTCAGGGCCCACTCGGTAATATAACATCACAAGAAGCTTGCAAGCAATGTGACTAATGAGTTAGCCACGAGATCTTGTATTACGGAACAAGTAAAGAGACTTGCCGATAACGAGATTGAACTTGGTATGGAGATACTGACGATCGAATCTCGGGCAAGTAACATGCCGATAGACAGAGGGAACTACAGATGGGATTAGCTGAATCCTTGACATCGAGGTTCAACCAATAAGATCTTCGTAGAATATGTGGGAAGCAATATGGGCATCCAGGTACCTCTATGGGTTATTGACTGTAGAGGTGTCTCGGTCATGTCTGCATAGTTCTCTAACTCCCAAGGTCTACACATTTAACATTTGGTAACGATATACAAGGGTATGTAGATGCAATCTCTCCTCTGGTAGATGGTCAACGTTCCCCAACAGTGGTATTAGAGCTAGGTCTATGCATAGATGACATCACGAGTAGAACACAAAGGAGTTTTTGGGCATTGATATTCAGATTGCTTTCTTCCTTGGCCTTTTCTTGATTTGGCTGTATTGTGGGATGAAGCGGCCCGGACCAACCTTACATGTTCACGTACATGAGACCGGTTCCATCGACAGACATGTGACTTTGTTGCATAAACATGGCTGGCGGCTGTCTGTCTCTCCCACCTTAGTTGAATCAGATTCGACAAAGGCGGTCCTTGTAGAATGTTAAATAGAAACTTGCATATCACGTTGTGGCTTTGCATAGATAAGAATCGTTCTTGCTAGATACCCATAGCAGCCACGTAAAACATGCAACAACAATCAAAGGACATCCAACTTGTTTTTACAGGGTATGTTGTGATATGATATGGCCAAAGATATGATGAAATATATTTGATGCATGAGATGATCATGTTTGTAATAGTTTATATCGACTGGTATGTCGAGACATACGACAACCGACAGGAGCCATATGTAGGGGAACGTAGCATGCAATTTCAAAGATTTTCCTACAATCACACAATAACTATCTAGGAGATTCATAGAAATGAGAGGGGAAGAGTGTGTCCACGTACCCTCGTAGACCGAAAGCCAAAGCATTAGCTTAACACAGTTGATGTAGTCGAACGTCTTCTCGATTCAACCGATCAAGCACCGAACGTACGACACCTCCGAGTTCCGCACACGTTCAGCTCGACGACGTCCCTCGAACTCTTAATCCAGCAAAGTGTCAAGGGAGAGTTTCATCAGCACGACGGCGTGGTGACAGTGATGGTGATGTGATCCGCGCAGGGCTTCGCCTAAGCACTACGACAATATAACCGGAGGAGTAAACGGTGGAGGGGATCACCGCACACGACTAAGAAACAATTGATTTGCTTAGAGGTGCCCCCTTGCCCCCGTATATAAAGGAGGGAGAGGGGAGGAGGCCGGACTAGGGCGCGCCAAGTGGGAGGAGTCCCACTTGGACCCCTAGTCCAATTCAACCCCCTTTCCTTTTTACCGGAAGGGGAAAGGGGGAAGGAGTAGGAGGAGGAGAAGGAAAGGGGGGCCGCGCCCCTCCCCTTGTCCAATTCGGACTCCCCATGGGGGGGGGCACCCCATGTGGGCTGCCTC
>NC_041382.1:433428563-433433947 GCF_002162155.2 Triticum dicoccoides
CGGTACCCTGATAAAAACCCAAAACACTTCGGAACCATTCCGGTGTCCGAATACTATCGTCCAATATATCAATCTCTACCTCTCGACCATTTCGAGACCCCTCGTCATGTCTATGATCTCATCCAGGACTCCGAACAATATCCAGTCACCAAAACACATAACTCATAATACAAATCGTCATCGAACATTAAGCATGAGGACCCTACGGGTTAGAGAACTATGTAGACATGACCGAGACACATCTCTGATCAATAACCAACAGCGGAACCTGGATGCTCATATTGGTTCCTACATATTCTACGAAGATCTTTATCAGTCAAACCATGGTGACAACATACGTCATTCCCTTTGTCATCGGTATGTTACTTGCTCGAGATTCTATCGTCAGTATCTTCATACCTAGTTCAATATCGTTACCGGCAAGTCTCATTACTTGTTCCGTGATGCATTATCCCGTAACTTACTCATTAGTCACATTGCTTGCAATGCTTATCATGATGTGCATTACCGAGAGGGCCCAGAGATACCTCTCCGATACTCAGAGTGACAGATCCGAATCTCGATCTACGCCAACCCAACAAACACCTTCGGAGATACCTGTAGAGCATCTTTATAATCACCCAGTTAAGGATAAATAAATAGTCGGCTTACAATCGCCATGTCACTGAATAATCAAAATAATTCATACATCATTCAAAGTACTGATATGTCTCCAACGTATCTATAATTTTTTATTGTTCCATGTTATTATATTATATATTTTGGATGTTTAATGTGCTTTAATATGCTCTTTTATATTATTTTTGGGACTAACCTATTAACCGGAGGCCCAGTGCCAGTTTGTGTTTTTTTGCCTATTTTAGAGTTTCGCAGAAGGAATACCAGACGGAATGAAACCTTCGCGATGATCTTTCTTGGACCGAAAGCAAACCAAAAAACTTGGAGTTGAATTCTAGAACTCTGTGAGGCGACCACGAGGCAGGAGGGCGCGCCTAGGGGGGTAGGCGCACCCCCACCCTTGTGGGCCCCATGTAGCTCCACTAACGCACTTCTTCTGCCTATATATAACCTTATACCCTAGATCAATCACAGAGAGCCACAAAACCACTTTTCCACCGCCGCAACCTTATGTACCCGCAAGATCACATCTTGGGGCCTTTTCTGGCAATCTGCCGAAGGGGGAATCGATCATGGAGGGCTTCTACATCAACACCATAGCCTCTCCGATGAAGCGTGAGTAGTTTACCGCAGACCTTTGGGTCATAGTTAGTAGCTAGATGTCTTCTTCTCTCTCTTTAATTCTCAATACAGAGTCCTCCTCGATGTTCTTGGAGATCTATTCGATGTAATACACTTCTGCGGTGTGTTTGCAGAGATTCGATGAATTGTCGGTTTATGAACAAGATCATCTATGAATATTATTTGATTCTTCTCCAAATTCTTATATGCATGATTTGATATCTTTGCAAGTCTCTTCGAATTATCAGTTTAGTTTGGCCTACTAGATTGATCTTTCTTCCATGGGAGAAGTGCTTAGCTTTGGGTTCAATCTTGCGGTGTCCTTTCCTAGTGACAGTAGGGGCAACAAGGCACGTATTGTATTGTTGCCATCGAGGATAAAAAGATGGGGTTTATATCATATTGTTTGAGTTTATCCCTCTACATCATGTCATCTTGCTTAAAGCGTTACTCTGTTCTTATGAACTTAGTACTCTAGATGCATGCTGGATAGCGGTTGACGTGTGGAGTAATAGTAGTAGATGCATAATCGTTTTGATCTACTTGACACGGATTTGGTGCCTATATTCATGATTATTACCTAGATATTCTCATAAGTAAGCACTTTTCTATCAATTGCTCAGCAGTAATTTGTTCACCCACCGTAATACATGCTATCTCGAGAGAAGCCACTAGTGAAACCTATGGCCCCCGGGTCTCTTTCTTATTATATTGCATCTCTTTCATTTACATCGCATCTCATTTACTATTTTGCAATCTTTACTTTCCAATCTATACAACAAATATACCAAAAATATTTACTTTACTATCTCTATCAGATCTCACTTTTGCGAGTGGCCGTGAAGGGATTGACAACCCCTTTATCGCGTTGGTTGCAAGGTTCTTGATTGTTCATGCAGGTACTAGGTGACTTGTGCGCTGTCTCCTATTGGATTGATACCTTGGTTCTTCAAAACCGAGGGAAATACTTACGCTACTTTTCTGCATCACCCTTTCCTCTTCAAGGGAAAACCAACGCATGCTCAAGAGGTAGCAAGTACACACATAGCCTGACTACAGATGAATCCAAATGAAAAGAAGACAACCCCAAATGCTAAATCCTGATCATCCCAACTGGGCACCACTACTGATCATCCGTAAAAGGAAACATAGTAACGGCCACAGTCTTCTTCGAACTCCCACTTGAGTTCGGTGGCATCACCTGCACTGGTATCATCGGCAGTTGCAACTGTTTTGGTAGTATCTGTGAGCCACGCAGGCTCAACAATCTCAAAACCCACGAGATCAAGACTATTTAAGCTTAGGATGTGATTATGAGGTGGAGTTGCAGAAAGTGCTAAGCAAATATGGTGGCTAACATACGAGTACAAGAGTAAGATGAGAAACTACGCAACAGTCGTAAACTAGAAATGATCAAGAAGTGATCCTGAACTACTTATGTTCATACATAGCCCAACCGTGTTCACTTCCCGAACTCCGCCGAAAAGAGACCATCATGGTTACACACGCGGTTGATGTCTTTTAGTTAAGTCAAGTGTCAAGTTCTCTACAACCGGATATTAACAAATTCCCATCTACCACATAACTGCGGGCATGGCTCTCGAAAGTTTAAACCCTGCAGGGGTGTTCCAACTTAGCCCATCACAAGCTCTAACAATCAACGAAGGATATTCCTTCTCCCGAAATAACCCGATCAGTCTCAGAATACTGGTTACAAGACATTTCGACAATGGTAAAACAAGTCAAGCAAGACCGCCCGGATGTGCCGACAAATCCCGATAGGAGCTGCACATATCTCCTTCTCAGGGCACTCCGGATGGGACAAGCTACGATTAAAACCAACCCTCGAGTTTGCCCGAGGTGACCCCATAGGCTTCCCGGTTCGGACCAACACTCAGAGGAGCACTGGCCCAGGGGGTTGAATTAAGAAATCCTCGGGGTCCGGAAAGTCCCTAGGCAAGTTTTAGTTGTTATCAAGAAAATGGTAAAACCAAGGTTGGGCCTTGCTGGAGGAGTTTTATTCAAAGCGAACTGTCAAGGGGGTCCCATAACCCCAACCACGTAAAGAACGCAAAGTCAAGGAACATAACACCGGTATGACAGAAACTAGGGCGGCAAGAGTGGAACAAAACACCGAGCAAAAGGCCAAGCCTTCCACCCTTTTCCAAGTATAAAGATGCATTAATTAAATAAGAGATATTGTGATATCCCAACATATCCATGTTCCAACATGGAACAACCTGCAAGGCACCTGCAACTAGCAATGCTATAAGAGGGGCTGGGCAAAAGCGGTAACATAGCCAAACAACAGTTTGCTAGGAAGGTGGGTTAGAGGCTTGAGATGGCAATATGGGAGGCATGATAAACAAGTGGTAGGTAGCGCGACATAGCGATAGAACGAACAACTAGCAAGCAAAGATAGAAGTGATATCACAGGTAATTATCATCTTGCCTGCGAAGTTCTCAGGGTTGTCGAAAGCTTGCTCCTCGTAAACGTACTCGACAGGATCCTCGTTCACGAACTCGTCTCCCGGCTCTACCCAAGCAAGAACACAAGCAACAGAGCAACAATCAATCACGGTGAAATGCACAAGCAACATGATGCAAGACATGACAAGGGATGCAAGATATGATGTGCAATGCATATGGGTACTCTGGAAGGAAAAAGATGATCTTGGCATCAACTTGGCAAACCAAGCATGCCACTTGAAAGGTTGAGTGATTTCGGTCGAAATCGATATAAGGATCACCGGAAACGGATGGACGGTTTGCAAATGACGAGCAAAACAAGAACGATGCAAAATTGCGCTTAACAACATCACAAAACTTAAGATGCATCAAGAAACTATGCTACAACACTCCAACATAGCAACAAAGCAAATGGAAGTAATGTACAAGTGAAGCTCTACAAATCATGAACACCGAGCTCCTGCTAGAACTCACTAGAACAAGCTTAAAACAGCATGGCAAAAATGCAAATGACAATAGTTTCACAGACTTAGTGAAAATACTAAACATGGCATAAACAACATCAGGTAGCAATGTTTAGAGCTAGCAAACAACATGCTATAGGATTATATCATGGAAAACAAGAGCATGGCATGCTAGTACTAAAGGCAATGAACAAAACTCCCTTAATGAACTTTAGCCAAAGATGCACAGAAAAGATGGTAGCATCAATGCAAACATGGAAAGTGATATGAACAGTTTCAGACTTGGTAGAAAAACATAGCATGGCAGAAACAGATGCATGATAGCAACTTTGCAAGCTCATGCCACTCACCACAAAGCATTTCATGGCATCACAAGGTGACCAACAGTAAGAAGACACATCTATTAAGCTAAACATGGCAAGATCATAGTCATAGGGTGCATGGATCACTAGCAAAACACATGGCAAAAATGAACTTCATGTTAACAATCTGCCAGCAACAACATTTAGCAAAAGTAGAGCATTGTAATGACAAGCTACACTACTCCATAATTACAACCAGAGGCATGAATGTGTAACATCCCAAATTTTCAATTTGGAATGTTATACATTAGATCATCATTGCATATCATATTTTGCATTTTGGTTGATCCTAGAAATTTTACGCAACTCAATGACCCACGAAGAGAGTTGGCGATTTCGTTATTTTCGTATTTGGGTTTTCTCAAATTTTGAGAATAGGATCATTTGATTTTATTTATTTTATCATCAATGATTTCTATTACAAAAATATGAGAGAGGGAATAAAATGACTTTCCCAAAATAGAGAAATATTGAGGATTTAATAATAAAATCAAATAAGATTTTTTATTTCGGAGTTTTTCGTTGTTTTATTTGAATTTAGGAAAAATGTGCGTTTTTCAAAATTGCATTTAGGTCCCAAATAAATGTTCACCTTGTGCGGCTTGATTTTAGAAGCCCGCGAAAATTTATTTCGGAATTTTTGGAGTCTATTTAGTATTTCTTTTTATTTTTCTTCTGCGCGTAATTATTTAAAAAAAACGAACCGACCTACGGGCCGTGTCCGGATAGGAGTCCGGCCCGAGGTGGCTTTATAAGCCGGCCCACCCGGGAAACCTTGCCCCAGCCGCCCGACCCCGCCGCCACCCACGCCGCCGCTGCCCGCCGCCACCCGCGCCGCCGCCGCCCGCCG
>NC_041382.1:433434619-433445358 GCF_002162155.2 Triticum dicoccoides
GCCGCCGCCGCCCGCTGCCGCCGCCGCCGGATTCCGCGCGCTGATGTTCGCCGTGCCTCGACTTCCGTGCCATCGTTTAAAAAAAAAGAAAGATCGGTTTTCGTTGGTTTTTCCGTCAGTTTTTTTAGATTCGGTTTTTTTAAATAGATCGTTTTTCCGGTTTATTTAAATACTGAGCGTTCGTTCGTTCGTTCGTTCTAGCGAGCGTTCGTCGTTTTTCTTTTTCTCGGATTAAATCCGTGATTTTTCTGATCGGGATTCCTGATTCGATTTTCGTTTTAGTATAACTTTTCGCTCGTTTATCAAAATCAGGCGATTCAAGCGCCTAGAGTTTCGTCTCGAAACCCTCTACCCGTTTAACCAACTTAAACAAGATTTTGCTACTGTGAAATTTGCCCTAGATCCAGATTAGTAGAACGAAGTTGTTTTCTTTCGCCGTTTGACTTTCGTTGCTTCATTCGATTTGATTCTTTTTGCCAACCGGAGTTCTTAAGTTGAACCTTCTGGTTAGATATCTTATTTGAGTTTTACCCGTGCATTAGAGGAGTACTTATTGTATGCTTGTTTTGTTCTTCTGTGATAGAATACCCGGAGTGCGCCGCTTGTTACTTCGAATCTCTAGGTTTTGCGGATCATCAGCAAGGCAAGTAACACTTTGATCATACCTTTTCTACTACCCAGTTTTATTGCATTAGATCAATCCTCACACATTGCATGATTAGGATCTAATTAAATTTTGGGATGGGAAGTAGATGAGGTAGTACCTATTACCTGTTATTATCAAACCTTTGGGAGTTACTTCTACTTTTGCTTATTATGCCATGCTATGCCAGTAGACGTGGATTGGGTGAGTGTTATCCATGACAGATGTGAGTTTTCTTAATTAATGGTTTATCTAAGATGGCAACTTAAACACACATCTGGGTGGATTGAGGCACCTGGTTATTCCAGGACTTGCCTGTTTTCTTTTGGACCGCCACCCAGGCTCAAAGGGATCATGAGACTATTCATACTAGAAACTTCCGTGTGCAGCCACAAGCTATTATGGGCTCTAGCATAGTTGATTAAGTCGTGCGAACTCTTATAGTGGTAGACTAGCAGATGTAGGGGATGTAGGTGGTACGGTCTACCCGATCGTAAGGTGCTAGCGCTTCTGAAAGACTATGTCTCGGTCATCCGTCTTCTCGAACACCATGTAGTGCGAGAAACCAAACGGAGGCGATCGAGTCTTGTGGGGAAAAGTGCACAAACCTCTGCAGAGTGTAACAAACTAATCATGGTTAGCCGTGTACCTGGTTATGGACATCTTGAGTATCTAGTACCTGGATTATCATGTGAATCTCAACATGTTACTCTAAATTAATTTTGTTGGGTTATGGTTAATGATGATGCTTAATTGGGATTGAGAATGCTATCAACCATTCTCAATGTTTAACAACTACCATGATAGTTAAATAAATTTATTCCTTTAAAGTAGGGGAAAATTGGCTTTACGCAAAACTGTAACCATAGAGCTTTCCACCAGCCAAATATGCATATAGTATAGCTATTTCATTCCATTACTCTCTATGTGTTACCTTGCCAGCATATTCCATGTGCTGACCCGTTTCGGGCTGCAACATTAATGTTGCAGACTTTTCAGACGACGATTAAGGAGTTTTAGGTCGTGGTTCTATACTCAGTGATGCCGTTGGAGTTGATGGACTCACTTATCTTCCAAGCCTTCCACTGTTATCGTTATTAGATGGCCTTAAGCCATATTTATTGTAATAAGTTCTCTTTTGAGACACTCGATGTAATAAGTGCGTGATTGCTACTCTGTTATAAATCCTCCGAGTACTATGTGGTGTCAGCATTACTGATCCAGGGATGACACCGGAGCACAGAGATCAGACTGTTTGAGGTCTGGTCGCTACAGAGATGGTATCAGAGCACACGCTGACTGTAGGACATGACCACTAAGCTAAAGACCTAGATCACTATCCATTCTCTTCTCTTCTGACTTCTCATCTTTTCTACTCATTTAGGATGGCGGATGCAAGGAACAAGTTTACACAACCGGATGAAGATACACCCTTTGGACGTCACTTGAAGGAAGTCACTAGATACCTGAACATAGGAGTACCAAGCTTCATAGGAACCTACAACGCCACTTTACCTGAAGAAGAGCGCTGGATGATTCAAGTACAAGTTCCAGGAAGGACGTTCATGCCAGTCACTGAGCCCATAGAGTTTTCTTTTGATGCACCAACTTGGAGTCTAGGAAAGAGCATGGCAGCTCACATCGCCATGGGACGCATTGGAGAAGTCTACCGCAAGGACCTCAACGATACTATCTACCAGATTTGTGGGCGCCGAGATGAGCACTGGGAGATGATCAGCACCAGGAAGGATAGATCAATCGCACCTTTTATCCAGGAGTTAAACCAGCACATTCGACGACAGGAGAACCAGATGTGCACCGACATGATAGATCTAAAGAAGGCAAGGACTAGAATCAAGGAACTGGAGGAAGAACTCAAGGCTACACGTGAAGATTATGAAGAAGAAATTGAAGTATTGGTGGACAAGAATGCCGACCTAACAATGAAGATCGGGATATTTATGGGAGGCCCTACACCAGTAGATGAAGACGAAGAACCCAGGGAGATTAGCCCGGAAGACTACATCATCATCGACGACACCGACTCGGATCCAGACGATGGTGATGATGACTATATTGATGAAGCTGGAGCAGATATCATGGAGTCTGCAACCGAAGAATATATCTAGTAGACCACCTCATCAGTAGTAGTAGTCCACCATGTAAATATAGTAGTCCGAGCACTTTTGCGATAGATAGATCGATTGTATGCCCTTGTTTGATTGAATGAAGTGAATTGTTTGTTTTTGCCTCATGTGCATATGGGTAGTGTTTTCTCTTTAGACCCCCCTCTATTCTTACATCTCATCTTTTCTAAACCCTCAGATGCCTCCGAGACGTGACCCCGGATTTGCCTTTCCACCGGAGCTCACCCAGTTGATCCAGCAGCAGAACACATTGATGCAGTTGCTAGTCCAGAATCAGAATCAGGGGAACAACAACAACAACCCACCACCACCACCACCACCACCACCACCTATTGACCACTTAGCCCGTTTTCTTAGGCTGAATCCGCCGGTGTTTTCCAGTAGCACCGAGCCAATAGTAGCAGATGATTGGCTCCGCAAGACAGCTAGGGAGTTGACCACAGCAGGATGCACAGATGCAGAGAAGGTGAAGTTTGCCGCACATCAGCTTGAAGGACCCGCAACATCATGGTGGGAGAATTTCACAGCCACTTTCCCAGTAGACACTGTCACATGGGACCAGTTTCAGCAGGCTTTTCGTACTGCACATGTTTCAGCAGGAGCTATGGCCATGAAGAAGCGTGAGTTTCGCAACTTGCGCCAAGGAGGAAGGACAGTTGGCCAGTATGTGGAGGACTTTAGTAAGTTAGCACGTTATGCACCAGATGACGTCGCTACGGATGCAGCTAAGCAGGAGAAGTTTCTGGAAGGACTAAATGATGAGTTGAGCATGCAGTTGATGGTAGCAACCTTCAACAACTACCAGGAGTTGGTAGATCATGCTGTTATGATTGAAGGCAAGCAGCAGCAAATTGAGAATCGCAAGAGGAAGTATGGACAAGGAAAGTACAATTCAGGAGCTCAACAGAAGCCACGTTTTACCCCTAGACCGGGAGGACATTTTCAGCATACCCATGGAGGAGGTAGCTTGCACAATCACAATGGCACCAAGAATGGAAATGGCAATGGAGGAAGTAACGGCCAGAATCGCACCAACCCATCAACCCCAGCCAAGAAGGACCTGAGCCAAGTCACTTGTTTTAAGTGTCAGAAGACCAGACATTATGCCAATGAATGTCCTAAAGGCCAAAATGGCAATGGAAGTTCTGGGAAGAAGCTGAACCCTTTCAACAGGGGACAGGTGAACCACGTTAGCATGGAGGAGGTTGAAGCTCAGCCTGATGCAGTAATAGGTAAGTTTTTGGTTAAGTCATTTACTGCACTCGTTCTTTTTGATACTGGTGCATCGCATTCATACATCTCAAGGGGATTTGTGGATAAGTATAACCTATCAACCCAAGCCCTTAGGTCACCCATGTTAGTAACCTCGCCTGGAGCAGAGTATGTGGCTAGTCTATGGTGTGATCGGTTACCATTAAGGATTGGTAACTATGTTTTTCCCTCAGACCTAATAGTATTGGAATCTCAAGGATTGGATGTGATATTAGGCATGGATTGGCTATCAAAGTATGAAGGGAATATTGAATGTGCTAGTAAGTCAATTTTGCTTACCACCCCAGAAGGGAGAAGGATCAAGTATGTATCCTGACATGTGCCAAAGAGGACTCAAGTAAATTGCCTAACATGTGTTGTACAGGAGGAAGTACCAGTGGTAAGGGATTTCCCTGAAGTATTTCCAGAGGAGTTGCCAGGCATGCCACCGGATAGAGATATTGAGTTTTTGATTGAGCTATTGGCAGGCACAGGGCCAATATCAAAGAGACCATATATGATGCCAGCAAAGGATTTGGTGGAAATTAAGAAGCAGATTAAGGAGTTACTGGATAAGGGATATATTTGCCCAAGTTCTTTGCCTTGGGGATCACCAGGACTTCTGGTGGAGAAGAAAGATGGATCGTTAAGGATGGTTGTTGATTATCGATGATTGAATGAAGTAACCATCAAAAACAAGTACCCACTACCAATGATCAACGATCTGTTTGATCGATTGCAAGGAGCTAAGGTATTTTCCAAGATCGATCTATGATCAGGATACCACCAGTTGAAGATTCGAGAACAGGATATTCCAAAGATAGCTTTTACCACCAGGTATGGGCTATATGAGTATACCGTTATGTCATTTGGTCTGACTAACACACCTGCCTATTTTATGAACATGATGAACAAAGTGTTTATGGAGTTCTTGGATAAGTTCGTCGTAGTGTTCATTGATGATATCCTGGTTTATTCGAAGAATGAAGAGGAACACAAGGAGCATTTGCGTTTGGTACTTGGAAAGCTCAGAGAACATCAATTATATGCCAAGTTCAGCAAATGTGAGTTTTGGTTGAAGGAAGTAGGATTTCTCGAACACGTTATATCTGGAGAAGGTATAGCAGTTGATCCCACTAAAGTTGATACCGTGACCAAGTGGGAAGCCCCAACAACAGTTGGAGAGATCCGGAGTTTTCTTGGACTCGCAGGATACTACCGGAGATTTATTGAGAATTTCTCAAAGATTACGAAGCCTATGACTGAGTTGTTGAAGAAAGATACCAAGTTCATATGGACGGAGGAATGTGAGGCTAGTTTCCAGGAGTTGAAGAAACATTTGGTTACCTCACCAGTGTTGATTTTGCCAGACCAGACCAAAGATTATGAGGTGTATTGCGACGCTTCACGTCAAGGACTTGGAGCAGTGCTTATGCAGGAAGGGAGAGTTGTTTCATATGCCTCAAGACAACTGAAACCTCATGAATTGAATTATGCTACACATGATTTGGAGTTAGCAGCCGTAGTACATGCTTTGAAAACATGGAGGCATTTCCTCATTGGAAATCATTGTGAGGTGTACACGGATCATAAGAGTTTGAAGTACATTTTCACCCAGAAGGAGTTGAATCTCAGACAAAGGAGATGGTTGGAGCTTATCAAGGATTATGATATGAAATTGCATTATCACCCCGGAAAGGCTAATGTAGTAGCAGACGCATTAAGCCATGAGAGCCACGTCAATAAGTTAATGACGGGAGAAGTACCCAAGGAGTTAGCAGTAAATCTTCGTGAACTATGTGTGGAAATAGTTCCGAGAGGCTATGTAGCAGCATTAGAGATTCAGTCGACCTTGATGGATAGAATCAGGGAAGCTCAGAAGACCGACAAAGAGATTGCCGCTATAAAGGAGAAACTGAGCAAAGGAAAAGCTAAAGGATTTCGTGAGGATGAGCACGACACCCTATGGTTTGAAGACCGTGTTTACGTGCCCAATGACCCGGAGATCAGGAAGTTGATTCTGCAAGAAGCACACGATTCACCGTATTCGATTCACCCAGGAAATACCAAGATGTATTTGGATTTGAAGGATATTTTCTGGTGGACCGGAATGAAGAAGGATATTGCGGAGTATGTAGCAGTTTGTGATGTATGTCAGAGAGTAAAGGCAGAACATCAGAAGCCAGCAGGATTGTTACAACCCTTGCCGATACCCGAATGGAAGTGGGATAAGCTAGGCATGGATTTTATCACGGGATTGCCCAGGAATCGTTTAGGCTATGACTCGATTTGGGTTGTAGTTGATCGATTGACGAAAGTAGCTCATTTCATCCCAGTAAAGACCACGTACACCAGTGCTAAGTTGGCAAAGATATACATGACCAGGATCGTATGTCCGCATGGAGTTCCAAGGAGTATCGTATCAGATAGAGGAACCCAATTTACCTCAAAGTTCTGGAAGCAGTTGCATGAAACTTTGGGAACCAGGCTAGAATTCAGTACAATTTTTCATCCACAGACAGATGGACAGACCGAGAGAGTCAATTAGATTTTGGAGGATATGCTGAGAGCTTGTGCGCTAGATTACGGATCTAGTTGGGACGATAATTTGCCATATGAAGAGTTCTCTTACAACAACAATTACCAAACCAGTTTAAAGATGGCCCCTTTCGAAGCTTTGTACGGAAGGAGGTGCAGGACACCGTTGTCATGGGACGAAGTTGGAGACCTCCAGTTGTTTGGACCTGGCTTGATTAAAGAGTCTGAACAGAAGGTGAAGTTGATTCGCGATAGGCTCAAGATAGCCCAGTCCAGACAGAAGAGTTATGCAGATTCTAAACGCAAGGAGATAGTTTACGAAGTTGGAGATAGAGCTTATCTTCGAGTATCACCACTTCGGGGAACAAAGCGTTTTGGTGTTAAGGGAAAGTTAGCGCCACGATTTGTAGGACCATATCGAGTTTTGGAGCGTATGGGAGAAGTGGCCTACAAGTTGGAATTGCCCGAAGGATTGTCAGGAGTTCATGATGTGTTCCACGTTTCCCAGTTAAAGAAGTGTCACACGGAGATGGCTGACATACCCTTGAGAGACACAGTGCCATTGGAAACAATTCAGTTGGATAACGATTTGACCTATGAGGAGAAACCAGTAAAGATTCTCGAGTTTGCCAGCCGAGTCACTCGCAGCAAGGTTATCAAGTTTTGCAAGGTTCAGTGGAGCCACCACACAGAGGATGAAGCCACCTGGGAGCGAGAGGAAGATTTGCTCAAGGACCACCCTCACCTATTTTCTAGCCAACCCGAATCTCGAGGGCGAGATTCATCTTAAGGGGGGTAGGTTTGTAACATCCCAAATTTTCAATTTGGAATGTTATACATTAGATCATCATTGCATATCATATTTTGCATTTTGGTTGATCCTAGAAATTTTACGCAACCCAATGACCCACGGAGAGAGTTGGGGATTTCGTTATTTTCATATTTGAGTTTTCTCAAATTTTGAGAATAGGATCATTTGATTTTATTTATTTTATCATCAATGATTTCTATTACAAAAATATGAGATAGGGAATAAAATGACTTTCCTAAAATAGAGAAATATTGAGGATTTAATAATAAAATCAAATAAGATTTTTTATTTCGGAGTTTTTCGGTGTTTTATTTGAATTTAGGAAAAAATGTGCGTTTTTCAAAATTGCATTTAGGTCCCAAATAAATGTTCACCTTGTGCGGCTTGATTTTAGAAGCCCGTGAAAATTTATTTCAGAATTTTTGGAGTCCGTTTAGTATTTTTTTATTTTTCTTCTGTGCGTAATTATTTAAAAAAAAACGAACCGACCTACGGGCCGTGTCCGGATAGGACTCCGGCCCGAGGTGGATTTATAAGCCGGCCCACCCGGGAACCCTAGCCCCAGCCACCCGACCCCGCCGCCACCCGCGCCGCCGCCGCCGCCGGATTCCGCGTGCCGAGGTTCGCCGCGCCTCGACTTCCGTGCCATCGTTTTAAAAAAAATAGATCAGTTTTCATCGGTTTTTCCGTCGGTTTTTTTAGATTCGGTTTTTTTTAAATAGATCGGTTTTTCCGGTTTATTTAAATAGTGAGCGTTCGTCTGTTCGTTCGTTCTATCGAGCGTTCATCGTTTTTCTTTTTCTCGGATTAAATCCGCGATTTTTCTGATCGGGATTCCTGATCCGATTTTCGTTTTAGTATAACTTTTCGCTCGTTTATCGGAATCAGGCGATTCAAGCGCCTAGAGTTTCGTCTCGAAACCCTCTATCCGTTTAACCAACTTAAACAAGATTTTGCTACTGTAAAATTTGCCCTAGATCCAGATTAGTAGAACAAAGTTGTTTTCTTTCGCCGTTTGACTTTCGTTGCTTCGTTTGATTTGATTCTTTTTGCCAACCGGAGTTCTTAAGTTGAACCTTCTGGTTAGATCTCTTATTTGAGTTTTACCCATGCATTAGAGGAGTACTTATTGTATGCTTGTTTTGTTTGTCTGCGATAGAATACCCAGAGTGCGCCGCTTGTTACTTCGAATCTCTAGGTTTCGCGGATCATCAGCAAGGCAAGTAACACTTTGATCATACCTTTTCTACTACCCAGTTTTATTGCATTAGATCAATCCTCACACATTGCATGATTAGGATCTAATTAAATTGTGGGATGGGAAGTAGATGAGGTAGTACCTATTACCTGTTATTATCAAACCTTTGGGAGTTACTTCTACGTTTGCTTATTATGCCATGCTATGCCAGTAGACGTGGATTGGGTGAGTGTTATCCATGACAGATGTGAGTTTTGTTAATTAATGGTTTATCTAAGGTGACAACTTAAACACACATCTGGGTGGATTGAGGCACCTGGTTATTCCAGGACTTGCCTGTTTTCTTTTGGACCGCCACCCAGGCTCAAAGGGATCATGAGACTATTCATACTAGAAACTTCCGTGTGCAGCCACAAGCTATTATGGGCTCTAGCATAGTTGATTAAGTCGTGCGAACTCTTATAGTGGTAGACTAGCAGATGTAGGGGATGTAGGTGGTACAGTCTACCCGATCGTAAGGTTCTAGCGCTTCTGAAAGACTATGTCTCGGTCATCCGTCTTCTCGAACACCATGTAGTGCGAGAAACCAAACGGAGGCGATCGAGTCTTGTGGGGAAAAGTGCGCAAACCTCTGCAGAGTGTAACAAACTAATCATGGTTAGCCGTGTCCCCGGTTATGGACATCTTGAGTATCTAGTACCTGGATTATCATGTGAATCTCAACATGTTACTCTAAATTAATTTTGTTGGGTTATGGTTAATGATGATGCTTAATTGGGATTGAGAATGCTGTCAACCATTCTCAATGTTTAAAAACTACCATGATAGTTAAATAAATTTATTCCTTTGAAGTAGGGAAAAATTGGCTTTACGCAAAACTGTAACCATAGAGCTTTCCACCAACCAAATATGCATATAGTATAGCTATTTCATTCCATTACTCTCTATGTGTTACCTTGCCAGCATATTCCATGTGCTGACCCGTTTCGGGCTGCAACGTTAATGTTGCAGACTTTTCAGATGACGATTAAGGAGTTTTAGGTTGTGGTTCTTTACTCAGTGATGCCGTTGGAGTTGATGGACTCACTTATCTTCCAAGCCTTCCGCTGTTATCGTTATTAGATGGCCTTAAGCCATATTTATCGTAATAAGTTCTCTTTTGAGACACTCGATGTAATAAGTGTGTGATTGCTACTCTGTTATAAATCCTCCGAGTACTGTGTGGTGTCAGCATTACTGATCCAGGGATGACACCGGAGCACAGAGATCAGACTGTTTGAGGTCTGGTCGCTACAGAATGGATAGAGAATAACCATATCTTCAAAACATCCTTACTGAACTTCATCAAAATATACATAGATCTACTTGTGTCAACAAGTCAACATAGCAACATAATGTAACAGGAAAAGACCGCATAAATACTATCTGAAAACAGCAACATCAGGTGACCTACTTTGCATGCTTGTGCTAGTCACCACAGAGCTCATAAAAATACAAGGCTTGCACCATTGCAAATATGGCATGAAGTTGCTTCTAAGACATGTTGGCATGATGCTCAAAGGATCACACACAAAATGCTATGAAAATGACAAATCGGCAAGTTAAGATGGATTCCAGCATACAGCATCATATAGCACTTTTGCAATGAAGATTAAGGCATCATTATGGATAGTAAAATGCATGCAAATGATACTAGCATGTAGAGCATCACGAGACGAACATTTCGATATATCATATGCGCAAATCGGAGCTACGGGCACAGAGATATGGCATGATGAAGGGGCACACTAATGTCACACGAAAAATGACTTGGAGAAGAAATCAACCTCCGGATCAAGGGTTCATCCGGGCACAGAATTCGAGGCGGCGGCGGATCTCGCCAGAGTTGGCATGGAGGTGGCCGGAGTTGGTTGGAGAAGCGCCGGTGAGGTGGATCTGGCCGTGGGCGTCCGGATCTGGCCGGAGCCGGGGTCGGCGACGAGTGGGCGGGCGGCAGCTCGGGCGACACACACGGCGGGCGTGGGCGGCGAGCGGCGGCGCGAGCGACGATGGGCGGCGGCGCCGGTGAGCTGGGCCGGGAGGGCTCCGCGCGGGCTCGTGGGCCGGCGGTGGAGGGGCGGTGCGGTGGACACATGTAAACGCGTGATTGGT
>NC_041382.1:433445701-433497536 GCF_002162155.2 Triticum dicoccoides
GGACGTGTCCGGCGCACGGAGGAAGGGGGGGGGGGTTAGGGTTCGACCGTGAATTTCGGGGGGAGAGGCATATTTATAGGTAGGGGGAGCTAGGAGAGTCGAAATGAGGTGCGGTTTTTGCCCACACGATTGTGATCCAACAACAGAGAGCATGGAGGTGGTTTAGACGGGATAGTGGGCTGTTGTGGAGGGGTGCTGGGCTGCAATGAGATTGGAGTTTTTGCGGTTACCCGGTTAACCGTTGGGGCACCAAATGACCTCCAAATGGAACGAAATTTGACAGGTGGCCTACCGGTGATGTACCAAGGCCACCCGACAAATCTTGGTGTATTCCGAGAACAAACCGTTGGGGCACCAAATGACCTCCAAATGAAACGAGATCTGAGAGGTGCAACGGGTGCATGTGAGAGTGTCGGATTCTGAAACGGACAACGGGGAAAATGACCGGATGCATGAGACGAACACGAATGCAAATGATATGCACATGATGACATGAGATGAAATGCATGACATGAACACAATGCAAAAACGAGGATAAAACCCAACCACTTAGGATATAACACATCACATAGTCGGAAATGGCAAGAGTTGGAGTTACAATTATGGAATGTTACATCCGGGGCGTTACAACTCTCCACCACTACAAGAGGATCTTGACCCGAGATCTAGGACTGAAAGAACTCCGGATATTCGGAATGGAGGTGATCCTCACACTCCCATGTGGCTTCTCGGTCGGAAAGGTGAGACCACTTAACTTTCAGGAATTTGATCGACTTGTTGCGAGTTTTGCGCTTGGTTTCTTCAAGAATGGCAACAGGATGCTCATGATAAGACAAATCTTCTTGTAGCTCAATCTCTTTGAAGTTGATAGTGCACTCAGGCGTCTTGAAGCACTTGCGAAGCTGTGACATGTGAAACACATCGTGCACATTAGCGAAGTTAGACGGAAGCTCGAGTTGATAGGCGAGGTAGCCTCTTTTGCCAATGATCTTGAAAGGACCCACGTATCTAGGGGCAAGCTTCCCTTCGATACCGAAGTGTTGAGTGCCTTTCATTGGAGAGACGTGGAGGTAGACATGGTCTCCGATCTCAAAAGCCAAGTCACGGTGCTTGCTATCATAGTAACTCTTCTGGCGCGATTGCACAACTTTGAGATTTTCACGGATGACTTTACCCATTTCTTCAGCTTCTATGATCAAGTCGTTGCCAAGAAGTTGGCGTTCACCAGTCTCAGACCAATTTAGAGGAGTACAACACTTTCTGCCATATATAATTTTGAATGGGGCCTTGCCCGAACTTGCTTGGAAGCTATTGTTGTAGGAGAACTCGGCATAATGGAGACAATCTTCCCACTTCATACCGAAAGAGATGACACAAGCTCTGAGCATGTCTTCCAGGATTTGATTGACTCGCTCGACATGGCCACTTGTTTGAGGATGGAAAGCCGTGCTAAAGTGAATGTTGGTGCCCATGGCCTTATGGAAGGAGCCCTAGAACTTGGAAGTGAAAATGCTTCCGCGGTCTGAAGAGATCAATTGCGGAATTCTGTGTAACGAGACAACTCTGGAAGTGTATAGCTCTGCGACTGAGCTGCCGTGATAGATTCTTTGATTGGAAGGAAATGAGCCACTTTTGTAAGCTTGTCAATGACAACGAAGATAGCATCATTCCCACGCTTGGACTTGGGAAAGCCAGTGACAAAATCCATTTTGATATGATCAAGCTTCCATTCTGGAATAGCAAGAGGTTGGAGGAGACCATCTGGTCGTTGGTGTTCTGCTTTCACCCTTCGACAGACATCACATTCATTCACGAATTGAGCAATTTCTTGCTTCATTCGAGTCCACCAAAACGATTTCTTGAGGTCATGGTACATCTTCGAACTGCCTAGATGAACATAAATAAGAGAATTGTGTGCTTCGTTCATTATGACCTTCCTTATATCAACTTTAGGAACCACAGTCCGGTCCTCAAAGAATAAGGTGTCCCTGTTATCAATGCGATAGCACTTGTATTTGGATAAGCCCTTGGCAATACCGTGTTTCACCTTCTACACCATGGTATCAAGGAGTTGTGCCTCACGAATTTGGTCTTCCAAAGTTGGAGTGACTTGAAGGTTGGCAGGAAAACCTCGAGGAACAACTGGGAGGTTGAGCTTGCGAAAAGCTTCAGAAAGATCCGGTTGGAATGGCTTGAGAATTAAGCTGTTGCAATAAGCCTTTCTACTCAAAGCATCTGCAATCACATTGGCCTTGCCTGGAGTATATTCAATACTTGGATTGTATTCTTGAATCAGTTCGACCCAACAAGTTTTCCTAAGGTTGAGGTTGGGTTGAGTGAAGATATATTCTAGGCTCTTGTGATCGGTGAAAATGTCCACTTGCCTTCCCAACAAGAGATGTCTCCATGTTATTAATGCATGGACAACTGCTGCCAACTCAAGATCGTGAGTGGGGTAGTTCCTTTCGTTTGGCTTCAACTGACGAGAGCTATAGGCCACAACTTTCTTCTCTTGCATTAACACGGCACCGAGATCTTGCAATGAGGCATCACAGAAAACTTTGAATGGCTTGTGTCAGCGTCCTGGGAACGGGGGTCCCCAGACTTGCCTGCCTGTGGCCCACGACGTGGCTCCACCAGCGGCCCTGTACGACCCATCTTCACCAGCAAACACTCAAGACCCTCGCAAGGGGCCAAGCCTCGCGAGGCGGACGATACAAGACCTCCTCGGGGACGGCCTCACCAGGCTGGCTCGCAAGGGGCGGAGAGATCAAGGCAAGGGGCACCTCGCGAGGTCCCCGTGACGTAAGCCATGACGACCAAGGCCATGCAGGCACCAGGAGGGCGCCAGCACGCGCAGTGTCCTCGTTTCCTCTTTGGTGCTAAAGAGAAGAGCACAAGCGCGGGAGGCATCAAGCAAAGGTTTCCATATCGGTGCAACAAGACCAAGATCAGCAGGACGGCAGGACGGAGGTCACCGTGGAGCCCAGGACGGCGTCACCACCAGAGCCTTTGGTAGGCGAAGACCATCTTTTGTCAGGATAGCTTGTGCTAGCTGTCCCCCTTCAAATTGGCTGTTATGGGATCCCTTCCCGCCTAATATTTGGGGAGAGGACCTGGGCCTCTATAAATAGAACTAGCCACCACCTTAGAAAGGGAGGATCCTCGACCACACCAACTCACCAAGCACAAGAGCACCTCTCCTCAGGAGGCTATTATTCCCTTGTAATTGTTCATCCTCAGCCCCAGAGGCAATCCACCACACCACACAGGAGTAGGGTATTACACCGCATTGGTGGCCCGAACCAGTATAAATCTCGTGTCCCTTGTTCTGCGGGTTCGACACGCTAAGACTTGAGATTGCGGTGAGGGCGAGAGCTAGAGGGGGAGAGATCTTCGTGCGCACCCCAGTGTTCGGACCTCAAGGGTTTTGCCGGAACCCAAAATCCGACATTTGGCGCACCAGGTAGGGGTACGGTAAAGCTTTCCTTCCGCTGATCCGCATCCCATCGCTCCACCACATGCATGTCGGACGCGCGCCGAGCCCGCGCCAAGCGCCGGGCGGCCCTCGCCGCCCGTGTCGCTCAGACAGCCCCTGTCGGCGGGCCTCCCCGTCGTTATCCGTCTCCTGTTGCCAACGCCGCTACCAGCCCGGCGGCAAACGAGCAGCAGGCGCAGGCCGCGCTGCTCATGGCATGCGAGCTCCTGCGTTACCGCCCGGTCGACGACCTCTACGAGGATTGGTTGGACTGCATCGCCGAGCTCGTCAGTGTTGCTGGAGGCTCTCCTACACCATCCCTCTCGCTGCCTTGCCCACCTCCAGTTGCGGGCGATGTAGCTCACAGAGCGCCTCCACCTCCTCTGCATCTAGACGACGCCCTCGAGCCGAGACATGCGGCTCATAGAGCGCCTCCGCCTCCTCCGCGCCAAGACGGCATCCTCGCCCCAAGACGTGCGGTCCCGCGGCGTGATCCACCGTGCCGTGTGCCCACGCACGAAGAAGGAAGCTGCCAAGAGGTTCCCCGGCCGCAAGAAAATGCTCCAGCGCTCCTGGCGGCATGACAAGACTGCGTGCCTCCTGTGGAGGTGGTGCGCGGGCATCAAGGGCAGGCTCCACCCCTACAGAGGGCCCCGGTGGCTACCGCAGGCTGCCGCACTCTTGTTCCCGAGCTGCGTAGCGTCGTATGGCCAGGCAAGTTCAAGCCGGACCTGCCTCCGCGCTACGGATGCACCCCCGACCCCACAGAGTTCCTGCAACTTTACGAGCTGAGCATCGAGGCAGCCAACGGTGTCGAAAAGGTCATGGCGAATTGGTTTCCCATGGCCCTCAAGGACGGTGCCCGCTCGTGGCTCCTGAACCTGCCTCCAGGCTCGATCTCCTCCTGGGGTGAGATGCGTGACCGCTTCTTCGCCAACTTCCAGGGCACACGCAATGGACCTCCGGCCACGGGTGACCTGCGCCGCATCAAGCAACAGCCGGGAGAGACCCTGTGGAAGTACATCTAGCGCTTCAATAGTGTGCATCTCAAGATCCCCAAGGTGACGGACGAGGCCATCATCTCAGCGTTTTCCGATGGCGTCAGCGACATTAAGATGAAGGAGGAGCTCGCCATCCATGAGGAGCTGTGCACGACTTTGGAGCTGTTCAACATAGCAACCAAGTGTGCAAGAGCTGAGGAGGGGCGTCTCTCCCTCCTCGAGCTCCCTGCTGCAGATCCAGAGGAGGAGAAGGCCAAGGTCCAGGACGTGAAGCGCAAAGGAGTGGCCGTACTTGCGGCAGAGCCAGACACCAAGCGCAGCCGGGACCTCCCCGAGTCGTCCAAGGGCAGCCGTACGTTCTACGCCTTCCACAACATGCGCAGCCACAACACGAACGATTGTCAAGAGCTCAGGGCCATTCAAGATGGGCGCTTCGGTCGATGCCCCGAGCGCAACGATCGGGGCTACGGCCGAGGAAGTGGACGGGGCAGAGGACGTTGGGATGACCGCGGGCCCTGCCAGGAGTGGCGCGACCAGCCTCGCGAGGACCGCTTGCAGGATCAGCCTCGCGAGGGCGCCTGGAGGGACCAACCTCGCGAGGACCATCCTCAGGGCAATCCCGGTCTCCCTCCGCTGCCGCCACCACCAAGGAGGAACGACGACCACCAACAGGACGAAGGGGCTGGGAGCTTCCAGGAGCCGCGCGCCACCGCTTGCATCTTGGGTGGTGCTCAGTCCCCGGCTTCCCAACGCATCTTCAAGCAGTTCTCTCGCGAGGTGAATGCAGCCCTCCCCAAGCTTGAGGCCATGCACCTGCTCAGATGGTCCAAGTACGCCATCACCTTTAGCTCGACGTACCATCTCAAATGTGCGGCAACCGCCGACATCCTCCCAATGCTTTGTTCACCCATCATCAGCAATGTCCAAGTCACCAAGACCCTCATCGACGGCGGCGCAGGGCTCAGTGTCCTGTCCGTCGAGATGTTCGACAGCCTTCAAGTGCCGTACGATCAGCTTCATCCCAGCAAGCCTTTCTCAGGAGTGACTGACGACTCCACCACCCCGATAGGGCAAGTTCGTCTCCCTGTCAGCTTCGGTCAGCGTGACAACTACCACACCGAGCTCGTCGACTTCGACGTCGCCCACATCCGCCTGCCGTACAATACCATCCTTGGGTACCTAGCGCTAGCCAAATCCATGGCAGTCACCCACCATGGCTACAACGTCCTCAAGATGCCGGGAAGCGGCAGAATCATCATAGTCCCCTGCAAAGAAAGAGACACGGTGTGCTCCCTCGAGCGCGCCTTCCAAGCTACAGCAGTCGAAGACCCTGACAGTGCATGTGTGCAGTACCCTCCTGAGGCCAACCCCAAGAAGAAGAAGCAGCTACTCTGCACTGGGCCTCAGTGGAGTGGCGCCTCTAGCGGCGCCACCTCAGGATCAGCATCCGCACCTGGGGCGCCTCCCTCCCTCGCATAGGAAGGCGCGCCCTATGCCCTCCCCGGGCAGGGCTCGGGGGCTCTCTTCTGGAGGGCCTCAGACCTGTCCAACATCACGAGGGAGGCGCTCGGGCACCATGTGGAGGCGTGTTTTGCAACATGTTTCCCTTAGGAGGGCACCAGGCGAGGAGCGCCCGACGCTCAGGAGTTCATCATCAAGAACACTCAGGAGCTTCAGGAACCAAGGGCAATATGTGGCGACCACCGCCCACCTGGTGTAGCTCCTCACCCGGGCGAGGGTGGTGAGCTACGCGTCTGCATCGACATCCCAGGGCTCAACATGGCCGCATCTCAGGAGCGCTTCTGGCCTTCGCATGCTGGTCGGTGTGAGAGTCCACCTCACAGCTACGTGCGCATGCCATTCGGCCTGCCGAGTGCAGCAGCCGCCTTCCAGTGCAATCTACGGAGCATCTTGGCGACCCAGGAAGCCAGGCATCACGCGGTCCTGGCGGATATGGAGATGGTCCTCAGGAGGCCACCTGAGCCCCCAGAGCCACCCGAGGCTCAGGGTCTTGATGGTTCGCGAGGAGCGACTTCTTCAGTGCGCGCCTTCAGCTACCCCAACACTCCTTCGACAACCAAACCAGGTGAAATTTTCCAAGTTCATTCAGCTGGGAGCGCCCCTCAGGATGCATTATCCCCATGTCGCATGGGCCTGTCCCTGTGGCATGTATCCACTTGCATCTTTAGTTTACCCTGCTGGGGGCGCCCCTCGGGCTGCACCTTCCCCAGGCCGCTTGGGTCCAATCCAGTGGCATGTATCGTTCTTGCATTTACCTAAGCTAGTTTGCTTTCCATGCATACGCTACCTATCGTCACTACCTGCTTGATTATTGCCCGCCACGGGAGCGTCTCATGCTGGCACGGCGCTTGTGCTCGGGCCCGTCCCTGCAACACTGACAAATCTGAGCGGTCGAGCTCTGGCTTGTGGCACGCCCGCGCACGTCACCTCACTAGACCCTCAGTGTCTTCACCTCATTGCAAAGCAACCAGTGGCAGACCGGCAATCATAGCGGCAATTTGTGTCCTTCCTCGTGCTAACTTGCAGGAACCTCCCGAGGACTACAGTGGGCGGTACCGTGGGCTCCCTCTTCTCCCATGCAATTCGCTTGCGCGTTAAAAGGGGGGCTCCTGAGCATCGCGACTCAGGAGCTCTTACTGGCTCTCCAGCCCTCACCCCCTGGCCTTGACCACAGCACCGTGACCTGGCATACCAGCGGCGGCTGAGCTCGCTCGAGGGCTGGGACCTGAGGACGTAGAGCACATAGAAGAGCGTGGATAAGAGGGGGAGGCTCGCACGGACCTAACCTGGCTACACTACAGACACCGGCACATGTGTCTGGCACAACACGAGGAAGCAACTCTGAGCTACCAAGATAAGTCCCGCACCCGGGTCGATCGAGCGCTACGACATAAGATTCTTGCCTTTCGCTGCCCTGCTGCGGCAACGTCGCCTCCCTTTCCCATCCTTAGGTAGCTGCTTGCGCGCTAAAGGGGACCTCTTGAGCATCGCGCCTCAGGAGCTCTTACTGGACCTCGCGCTGCTCACCTCTTGGCCTTGACCATGACATCGCGACCTGGCATACCAGCGACGACTGCAGCCTGCCTGGGGACTGGGACCTGTCGGTGTAGAGCACCAAGCTGCCGCGGGGTTGGAAAGGGGAGACCGAGTCGAAGCAGGACATGCGTTCGCAAATTTTCATAATAAGGATAGTATCAACAAAAGACATTACATACCCTTTACATGCCCCCACGGGGTCTGTCTTGATTCCTCGCAGGGAACAAAACAAGAAAGTTTCTAGAGGCCATATCTACACGCGCCAAACACCACCGACGCCATCATCAACATTGGGCCTCCGGAGGCCGGCGCCAACCTCATCCAGATCAGCGACGTTGGTGCCCGGATGCCGCGGCCTTGCTCCGAGCGCGGCGAGAGCTTGGGGGCACGTAGCTGTCATAGCTTGTCTTCGGAGTCTCGTCGAGCTCGGGAGAGTTGCTGGACCACCAGGAGCCACCGCTGTCGCTGGAGGAGATACTGGTGAGGCCAGCGGCAGGCTCGGCGTTGGCCGCTGCGCCGTCCTGGCGACCCCCTTCAGGGCAGCACTCCAAGCGGAGGCCTTCCTCGTCGAAGACCTTGAAGAACAACGTGGAGGCGCCGTCATACCCAAAGTGGACGGCAAGGGCGCCTTCCGCACGGTAGACTCGAGCGACCTCGCCCCAGCCGCGAGTCATGAAGATCCTCCCGAAGGAGACGGCTTCAACCTCCGCCCCAGTCGCCGGGGCGTCGCAGTTGGAGTGCTGCAGCCAAAGCTCGAGGGGGCCCCTCGGCGGCATCTCGGCGGCGAGAACTGCGGGAAGCGAATCCAAGTGCGCGGAGGCATCGCCGCCCACAACACGAATTCGTGCGAGGAGTCCGCGGCGTGGGCACCTGGGGCGGTGGCGTGCGTCACCACGGCGCGGCGACCACGGCCACGGCATGGACGGCGTCGTTTGCCGCTCCTCCCTCCGGAGCCCTCGGCTCGGGCGTACAAGGGCAGCGGATACCCGGGAGGTGGCCGCTCGCACCAGGGCCACGACACCTCCGGCCTCATGACTATGTCGCGACGATGGGACAACCTCTTCTTGGGCGGAAGTGGCTCGGGCTCATCGAGGGGGGGTCTTTCCCTTCTTCACGGCTGAGAATCTCCGTATCGGTGCCATGGTCGATGCAGCAAGCGATGAAGCGAGGAAGAAGAAGCAGCGGGAGAAGCGAAGGAAGAGATGGGTGACAGGGGCTCCGCCCCCTCTTCCTATTTATAGCCAAGGGGAGGCCAACCGTCAGCCTCCATGATCTAAGGTAATAATGATCTTTTTCTGCATGCAGCAAGGACTCGTCAAGTCAGGCAGTTACCGAGGCAGCATGGGGAAGCAGAGACGCCCACGATCAATCAACCGCCACATGTCAACCGAGGCCGCATGCTGTTAGGACCCATGGCGCTCCGCACTTGCCCCTTGGCTTCGCCAAGACCGAGCACGCCTTGGGCCCGGGGGCTACTGTCGGCATCCTGGGAACAGGGGTCCCCAGACTTGCCTGCCTGCGGCCCACGGCGTGGCTCCACCAGCGGCCCTTTACGGCCCATCTTCACCAGCAAGCACTCAAGACCCTCGCGAGGGGCCAAGCCTCGCGAGGCGGACGACACAAGACCTCCTCGAGGACGGCCTCACCAGGCTGGCTCGCGAGGGGCGGAGAGATCAAGGCAAGGGGCACCTCGCGAGGTCCCCATGACGTAAGCCATGATGACCATGCCAGGCGTGCACTAGGCGGGCGCCAACGCGCGAAGTGTCCTTGTTTCCTCTTTGGTGTTAAAGAGACAAGCGCAGGCGCGGAGTCCTGAGGCATAAAGCAAAGGTTTCCATATCGGTGCAACAAGACCAAGCCCAGCAGGACAGCATGACAGAGGTCAACGTGGAGTCCAGGACGACATCACCACCAGAGCCTTTGGCAGGCGAAGACCATCTTTTGTCAGGATAGCTTATACTAGATGTCCCCCTTCAAACTAGCTGTTGTGGGATCCCTTCCCACCTAATATTTGGGGAGAGGACCTGGGCCTCTATAAATAGGACTAGCCACCACCTTAGAAAGGGAGGATCCTCGACTGCACCAACTCACCAAGCATAAGAGCACCTCTCCTCAGGAGGTTGTTCTTCCCTTGTAACAGTTCATCCTCAGCCCCAGAGGCAATCCACCACACCACACTGGAGTAGGGTATTACACCACATTGTTGGCCCGAACTAGTATAAATCTCATGTCCCTTGTTCTGCGGGTTCGACACGCTAAGACTTGAGATCGCGGTGAGGGCTAATGCTAGAGGGGGAGAGATCTTCATGCGCACCCCAGTGTTCGAACTTCAAGGGTTTTGCCGGAACCCGAAATCCGATATCTTGGACTCATCAGGAGGAGTTAAGACAGGAGCTGTGACGAGTTTGTCTTTGAGAGTGTTGAAAGCAACGTCGCACTCAGGAGTCCCGGAATACTTGACATGCTTCTGGAGGAGGTTGGAAAGTGGCTTCGCATTCTTTGAGAAATTCTCAACAAATCTTCGGCAATAACTTGCAAGCCCAAGGAAACTGCGGAGCTGCTTGACATTCTGAGGAGGCTCCCAATTGAAAATTGCAGAAACCTTCTCCGAATTAACATCAATGCCCTTGGCAGAGATGATGTGACCAAGGTAAAGAACTTCATCAAGCCAAAACTCACATTTAGAGAACTTTGCATAGAATTGATACTCTCTAAGCTTGTCGAGCACCAATTGCAAATGCTTGGCATGATCCTTCTTATTCTTGTAGAACACCAAGATATCATCGAGATACACCAAGATGAATTCATTTGTGTAGGGGTTGAATATGAAGTTCATCATTCGAGAGAAAGTTTGAGGGGCATTGACAAGGCCGAAAGACATGATAGTATATTCATAAGAACCAAAGCTTGTTCTGAATGTTGTCTTAGGGAGATCGTCTTCACGAATCCGAATCTGATGATAACCCATACGGAGGTCAAGCTTGGAGAACACCTTTGCACCTTTGAGTTGCTCGAATAGCTCATTGATGTTGGCAAGTGGGTACTTATTCTTGATTGTCTTCTTGTTTAATGGACGGTAATCGACGCAGAGTCGGTCCATGCCATCCTTCTTCTGGACAAAAAGAACACCACAACCCCATGGAGATGAACTCGGTCTGATCAAACCCAGAAGCTCTTGTTCATTGAGCTATTTCTTCAATTCTTTCAGGTCCTTTGGCCTAAGCTTGTATGGGCGCTTGCAAATGGGTTCTGTACCAGACTCAAGATTGATAACGAACTCGACTGGCCGGTGAGGAGGCATACCCGGAAGCTCTTCTAGAAAGACATATTGGTACTCACAAACAACTGGAATATGAGAAATAGCGTCTAACTCACCCTTCTCATTGAGAGAAAACAACTGAATGGTTTCATCACGAGTGGCATAGATGATCACATCCTCAGAAGAGTGTGTCAATTTAATTTCCCTGGCAGCACAATCAAGGAAGGCCTTGTGCTTAGAAAGCCAATCCATGCCAAGAATTAGATCAATATCAGAGTCGCCGAGAACAATTGGAGAAGCCATGAATTTATAGTTGCCCATCTTGATACCGACATTCGGAACCAACATGCTAGAGCTCAAATGCTTAGCCGGAGAAACAACTTGCAATGCTCTAGGTAATACCTCTGTGTCAAAATTGTGCTTCGATGCAAATGGATATGACATGATAGAATGCGATGCACCAGAATTAAATAAGACTTTTGCAGGAATATCATTAACTGGGAGATTACCCATGATCACTTCTGAAGAATCCTCTGCTTGGGCTGAATTCATCATGTTCACCCTTGCAGACTTGGGATTATGCTTGACCACTGCATTGCTTTGAAGACCTCACAGGAGGAGGAGGCGGAAGGCACCTTTGGTTGAAGCACTTGTTCGCATAGTGACCTTTCTGCTAACACTTGTTGCAAGTAACCTCTGAGAGCGGACGATGATAAGGAGGAGGAGGACCACCTGTCCTTGGAGATTGAGTCTGAGACTTGCTCTGATAGCTTGGGTTGGGTGGGTGGGAAGATCCATGGCCACCTTTGTTCTTCTGCTGGTAGGGCTGATGAAACAGAGGAGGCGGAGGAAGCCAGAATGTCTGTTGCTTAGCTGCCACTTGAGAGGAAGACGAGTGAACTGCATCCCTGATTCTCTTCTTTGAAGCCTCACACTTGAGCTGAGCAGCTTCTTGCTTGAGGGCCATGTTATAGAACTGATTAAACTAAGTAGGCTCAACAAGAATGAGAGTTAACTACATATCCTCTTTGAGGCCACCCCAGAAGTGATAGATCATGCTCTTTTCATCAGGGTCGTCTTGCCTTGCGAAGCGAGCAAGTTTCTGAAACTGGATGTTGTATTGATACACAGACATGCTTCCTTGCTGGAGATTGCGAAATTCCTCATGCTTACTCTACGACACTTGTTGGAATGTGGTGAGCTTTAAAGTCCCGGCATAAATCAGTCCAGGTAATCGATCCGCCCCCTCTGGAATCTTTGTATTGCTGATACCAATCAGCTGCTTGGTCCTTGAGCTGAAAAGAAGCGAACTTGACGTAGTCCTCAGGCCTGACATTGCAACATTCAAAATGCTTGCTGATGTCCACGAGCCAATCATTGGCATCCATGGCCTTGGCACAATTGCTGAAAGACTTTGGATAATTTGCAAGGAACTGGTTGAGGGTAGCAAACTGAGGCTGATTGTTGAATTGCCCTCGACCTTGATTCCCTTGGTTGCCTTGAACTTGGTTGCGCTCTTGCAAGAGTTGCAAAAGCATCTGGGTATTGGTGTTGGTGGCTACCATGACAGCTTGCCATGCCTCCGGAGGCGGAGGAGGTGGCGGAGGTGGAGGGTTCGCCTAATCCCCATCATTGCGGTCCGGACTCAGACGTGTTGGAGGAGCTATCCTAAAGAGGGTGACATCCGTTAGAACCATGATAGAAAGATAGTTAAGATGAATCAACGGATAGAAATTGCAACATATAGTCTTCACAATAAACATTCAAACAAAGATTGAACGAATGAATTCCAAAGTTAACATTACACGACCATTAAGGTGAGAAGCCACTCAGACAAAGGTTGATGAATGAAACAACAAGGTACGACTAGAACAAATAAATGGTAAGGATCACCCAATCACATACCAAATATCAGCTGGAAGAATAACTAAGAGTTACTTGAATTCCCACCTATAAACTCCCGAAACTTTCTGGTTATGCAATCTAGTGTCGGGGATACAGGGAGGCACAATATATATCACACAACTAACAAGCCCTACGCTCCAACTGTATCCATCCGTCAACACATAACCAAGAAAACTCCGGAAATTGTGTACCTCAACCTTCGAAAAGCATCCGTTATACGAGTTGTGGCAATACTCCTGAACTCCCTCCCCAGTACTAGGTGGCGTCGAGGTTATCTCACCACTAACTGCATACAAGTGATTTTCGTTGTCGGCGAACTCAGGTATTCCAGAACTGCAACGATAAAATTGTGACGACAAACCTCGGAGCTCAACTCCCCGGGACACTGCCACAACCCCTAAATTTCAGGAGGCACTAAGAACAATGTTCTCGTCACAAGAATATCATAACGATCCCAAGATACCCGTGTGATCCTAATTTTTTAGTGAAAATGAGGAGAGGAAAGTCAAAACATCTACGCCAGGAGACCTCACCAGAGCGACGAAGGGGACTGAGGAGTAAAAAGAACCCTACTCTCCGATATATGTAATCCTAGGGCTCAAAACGGTTTTGTTCTAGACTCAACAATGTCTGCGATTCGATCAAGCAGGGGGCTCCTAAGTCGGGGATGGCTCTGATTACCAACTTGTAAGACCCAAGATGCGGCTATATCTCTCACGTGTCGAGGCATGACTTAGAGGCATAACCGCATTTTGGTTTTGTCGCAAGAAGGGTCATCTTCACACAATCCCATGTAGTGAACAAGGATAAATAAATAGTCGGCTTACAATCACCATGTCACACAAAGATCAAAATAATTCATACATCATTCAGAGTACACACATAGTCTGACTATGGACGAATCCAAATGAAAAGAAGGCAACCGCAAATGCTAAATCCCGATCGTCCCAACTGGGCACCACTACTGATCATCCAGAAAGGAAACGTAGTAACGACCAAGGTCTTCGTCGAACTCCCACTTGAGTTTGGTGGCATCACCTGCATTGGTATTATCGACAGCTGTAACTTTTTTGGTAGTATCTGTGAGCCATGCAGACTCAGCAATCTCAAAACCCACGAGATCAAGACTATTTAAGCTTATGGGTAGGATGTGGTTATAACGTGGAGTTGTAGGAAGCGCTAAGCAAATATGGTGGCTAACGTATGAGTACAAGACTAAGACGAGAAACTACACAACAGTCGTAAACTAGAAATGATCAAGAAGTGATCCGGAACTACTTACGTTCATACATAACCCAACCGTGTTCACTTCTCGGACTCCGCCGAAAAGAGACCATCATGGTTACACACGCGGTTGATGTCTTTTAATTAAGTCAAGTGTCAAGTTCTCTACAACTGGCTATTAATAAATTCCCATCTGCCACATAACCGCGGACACGACTCTCGAAAGTTTGAACCCTGCAGGGGTGTTCCAACTTAGCCCATCAAAAGCTCTCACAATCAACGAAGGATATTCCTTCTCCCGGAAGAACCCGATCAGTCTCGGAATCCCGGTGACAAGACATTTCGACAATGGTAAAACAAGACCAGCAAGACCACCCGGATGTGCCGACAAATCCCGAAAGTAGTTGCACATATCTCGTTCTCAGGGGACACCGGATGGGACAAGCTACGAGTAAAACCAACCCTCGAGTTTCCCCAAGGTGGCCTCGCAGGCTGCCCGGTTCGGACCAACACTCAGAGGAGCACTGGCCTCGGGGGGTTGAATTAAGAAATCCTTGGGGTCCGGAAAGTCCCTAGGCAAGTTTTAGTTGTTATTAAGCAAATGGTAAAACCAAGGTTGGGCCTTGCTAGAGGAGTTTTATTCACAGCGAACTGTCAAGGGGGTCCCATAACCCCAATCGCGCAAGGAACGGAAAGTCAAGGAACATAACACCGGTATGACGAAAACTGGGGTGGAAAGAGTGGAACAAAACACCAAGAAAAAGGGCAAGCCTTCCACCCTTTGCCAAGTATATAGATGCATTAATTAAATGAGTGATATTGTAATACCCAACATATCCATGTCCAACATGGAACAATCTGCACGGCACCTGCAACTAGCAACGCTATAAGAGGGGCTGAGCAAAAGCGGTAACATAGCCAAACAACAGTTTGCTAGGAAGGTGGGTTAGAGGCTTGACATGGAAATATGGGAGGCATGATAAGCAAGTGGTAGGTAGCGCAACATAGCGATAGAACGAACAACTAGCAAGCAAAGATAGAAATGATATCGGGGGTAATGATCATCTTGCCTGCAAAGTTCTCAGGGTTGTCGAAAGCTTGCTCCTCGTAAACGTACTCGACAGGATCCTCGTTCACGAACTCGTCTCCCGGCTCTACCCAAGCAAGAACACAAGCAACAGAGCAACAATCAATCACGGTGCAATGCACATGCAACATGATGCAAGACATGACATGGGATACAAGATATGATGTGCAATGCATATGGGTACTCTGGAAGGAAAAATATGATCTTGGCATCAACTTGGCAAACCAAGCATGCCACTTGAAAGGTTGAGTGATTTTGGTCGAAATTGATATAAGGATCACCGGAAATGGATGGACGGTTTGCAAATGACGAGCAAAACAAGAACGATGCAAAATTGCGCTTAACAACATCACAACACGTAAGATGCATCAAGAAACTATGCTACAACACTCCAACATAGCAACAAGCACATGTAAGTAATGTACAAGTGAAGCTCTACAAATCATGAACACTGAGCTCCTGCTAAAACTCACTAGAACAAGCTTAAAACAGCATGGCAAAAATGCAAATGACAACAGTTTCACAGACTGTGTGGCATAAACAACATCAGGTAGCAATGTTTAGAGCTAGCAAATAGCATGCTATATGATTATATCATGGAAAAGAAGAGCATGGCATGCTAGTACTAAAGGCAATGAACAAAACTCCCTTAATGAACTTTAGCCAAAGATGTACAGAAGAGATGGTAGCATCAATGCAAACATGGCAAGTGATATGAACAGTTTCAGACTTGGTAGAAAAACATAGCATGGCAGAAACAGATTCATGATAGCAACTTTGCAAGCTCATCCCACTCACCACAAAGCATTTCATGGCATCACAAGGTGATCAATAGTAAGGAGACACATTTATTAAGCTAAACATGGCAAGATCATAGTCATAGGGTGCATGGATCACTAGCAAAACACATGGCAAAAATGAACTTCATGTTAACAATCTGCCAGCAACAACATTTAGCAAAAGTAGAGCATGGTAATGATAAGCTACACTACTCCATAATTACAACCAGATGCATGAATGGATAGAGCATAACCATATCTTGAAAACATCCTTACTGAACTTCATCAAAATATGCATAGACCTACTTGTGTTAACAAGTCAACATAACAACATAATGTAACAGGAAAATACTTAGTAGAAATACTAAGTGTCTAAAAACAGCAACATCATGTTACCTACTTTGCATGCTTGTGCTAGTCACCACATAGCTCTTAAAAATACTAGGCTTGCACCACTGCAAAGATGGCATGAAGAGTCTCCTAAAACATGTAGAAATGATGCTCAAAGGATGGACACACAAAATGCTATGAAAATGACAAACCAACTAGTTATGATGGATTCCAGCAGACAACATCATATAGCACTTTTGCAACGAAGATTAAGGCATCATTATGGACAGTAACATGCATGCAAATGATACTAGCTTGTAGAGCATCGCGAGATGAACATTTCGATATATCATATGCGTAAATAAGAGCTACGGGCACAGAGATATGGCATGATGAAGGGGCACACATAATGTCACAGGAAAAAGGACTTAGAGAAGAAATCGACCTCTGGATCTAGGGTTCGTCCAGGCGCGGAATTCGAGGCGGCGGCGCATCTCGCCGGAGCTGGCGTGGAGGTGGCCGGAGTTGGTCGGAGAAGCGCCAGCGAGGCGGATCCAGCCGTGGGCACCAGGATCTGGCTGGAGCAGTGGCTGGCGACAAGTGGGCGAGCGACGGCTTGGGCGACACACGCGGTGGGCGCAGGTGGCGACCGGTGAGGCGGCGAGCGGCGGCGCAGGTGAGCCGGGCCGGGAGGGCTCCGCGCTGGCTCGTGGGTAGGCGGCGGAGGGGCGGCATGGTGGACACATGTCAACATGCGATTGGTGTGGGGCATTGGAGCGGACGCGTCCGACGCCGTCCAGCCGTGTCCGACGCGTGGAGGAAGGGGAGGTTAGGGTTAGATCATGAATTTCAGGGGGAGATGCATAGTTATAGGTAGGGGAGCTAGGAGAGTCCAAATGAGGTGCGGTTTTTGCCCACACGATCGTGATCCAACGACGCACGGAGGGGGTTTAGATGGGCTAGTGGGCTGTTGTGGAGGGGTGCTGGGCTGCAATGAGAGAGGGGTTTTTGCGGTTACCCGGTTAACCGTTGGGGCATCAAACGACCTCCAAATGGAACGAAATTTGATAGGCAGCCTACCGGTGATGTACCAAGGCTACTCGACAAATCTCGGCCCATTGCAAGAACGTTTTTCTCCCGCTGACGATATGAGATCTGAGAGGTGCAACAGGTGCATGTGGGAGTGTTGGATTCTGAAACGGACAATGAGGAAAAGGACCGGATACATGAGATGAACACGAATGCAAATGAGATGCACATGATGACATGAGATGAAATGCATGAAATGAACACAATGCAAAAACGAGGATAAAACCCAACCATGAAGGATATAACATATCACATAGCCGGAAATGGCAAGAGTTGGAGTTACAATTATGGAATGTTACATCCGGTGCGTTACAACTCTCCACCACTACAGGTGGATCTCGACCCGAGATCTAGGACTGAAAGAACTCCAGATATTCGGAACGGAGGTGATCCTCGTGCTCCTATGTGGCTTCTCGGTCAGAATGGTGAGACCACTTAACTTTCAGGAATTTGATCGACTTGTTGCGAGTTTTGCGCTCGGTTTCTTCAAGAATGGCAACGGGATGCTGATGATAAGACAAATCTTCTTGGAGCTCAATCTCTTCGAAGTTTATAGTGCACTGAGGCGTCTTAAAGCACTTGCGAAGCTGTGACACATGAAACACATCATGCACATTAGCGAAGTTAGACGGAAGCTCGAGTTGATAGGCGAGGTCGCCTCTTTTGCCAATGATCTTGAAAGGACCCATGTATCTAGGGGAAAGCTTCCCTTTGATACCGAAGTGTTGAGTGCCTTTCATTGGAGAGACGTGGATGTAGACATGGTCTCCGATCTCGAAAGCCAAGTCACGGTGCTTGCTATCATAGTAACTCTTCTAGCGCGATTGCGCGGCTTTGAGATTTTCATGAATGACTTTACACATTTCTTCAGCTTCTGTGATCAAGTCATTGCCAAGAAGTTGGAGTTCACCAGTCTCGGAACAATTGAGAGGAGTAGGGCACTTTCTGACATATAGAATTTCGAATGGGGCCTTGCTTGAACTTTCTTGGAAGATGTTGTTGTAGGAGAACTCGGCATTAGGGAGACAATCTTCCCACTTCATACCGAAAGAGATGACATAAGCTCTGAGCATGTCTTCTAGGATTTGATTGACTCGCTCGACTTGGCCACTTGTTTGAGGATGGAAAGCCGTGCTAAAGCGAATGTTGGTGCCCATGGCCTTATGGAAGGAGTCCTAGAATTTGGAAGTGAAAATGCTTCCGCGGTCTCAAGAGATCAATTGCGAAATTCTGTGTAACGAGACAACTCTGGAAGTGTATAGCTCTGCAACTAAGCTGCCGTGATAGATTCTTTAATTGGAAGGAAATGAGCCACTTTTGTAAGATTGTCAATGACAATGAGGATAGCATCATTCCCATGCTTGGACTTGGGAAAGCCAGTGACAAAGTCCATTTCGATATGATCAAACTTATATTCTAGAATAGCAATAGATTGGAGGAGACCAGCTGGTCATTGGTGTTTTGCTTTCACCCTTCGACAGACATCACATTCATTCACGAATTGAGCAATTTCGCGCTTCATTCGAGTCCACCAAAACGATTGCTTGAGGTCATAGTACATCTTCGAGCTGCCTGGATGAATGGAAATAAGAGAATTGTGCACTTCGTTCATTATGACCTTCCTTAGATCACCTTTAGGAACCACAATCTGGTCCTCAAAGAATAAGGTGTCCTTGTCATCAATGCGATAGCACTTGTATTTGGATAAGCCCTTGGCAATACCGTGTTTCACCTTCTTCACCATGGCATCAGGGAGTTGTGCCTCCCGAATTTGGTCTTCTAAATTTGGAGTGACTTGAAGGTTGGCAAGAAAACCTCGAGGAACAACTTGGAGGTTGAGCTTGCGAAAAGCTTCACAAATATCCGGTTGGAATGGCTTGAGAATTAAGCTGTTGCAATAAGCCTTTCTGCTCAAAGCATTTGCAATCACATTCGCCTTGCCTGGAGTATATTCATTACTTGGATTGTACTCTTGAATTATTTCGACCCAACGAGTTTGCCTGAGGTTGAGGTTGGGTTGAGTGAAGATATATTTGAGGCTCTTGTGATCGGTCAAAATGTCCACTTGCCTTCCCAACAAGAGATGTCTCCATGTTATTAATGCATGGACAACTGCCGCCAACTCAAGATCGTGAGTGGGGTAGTTCCTTTCATTTGGCTTCTACTAATGAGTGGTATAGGCCACAACTTTCTTCTCTTGCATTAACATGGCACCGAGACCTTGCAATGAGGCATCACAGAAAACTTCGAATGGCTTGGACTCATCAGGAGGAGTTAAGACAGGAGCTGTGATGAGTTTCTCTTTGAGAGTCTTGAAAGCAGTGTCACACTCAGGAGTCCAGGCTTCACAATCTTTGAGAAATTCTCAACAAATATTCGAAAATAGCTTGCAAGCCCAAGGAAACTGCAGAGCCGCTTGACATTCCGAGGAGGCTCCCAATTAACAATTATAGAAACCTTCTCCGGATTAACAGCAATGCCCTTGGCGGAGATGATGTGACCAAGGTAAAGAACTTCATCAAGCTAAAAACTCACATTTAGAGAACTTTGCGTAGAATTGATACTCTCTGAGCTTGTCGAGCACCAATCACAAATGCTTGGCATGATCCTTCTTATTCTTGGAGAACACCAAGATATCATCGAGATACACTAGGATGAATTCATGTGTGTAGGGGTTGAAGATGAAGTTCATCATTCGAGAGAAATTTGGAGGGGCATTGACAAGGTCAGAAGACATGACGGTATATTCATAAGAACCAAAGCTTGTTCTGAATGTTGTCTTGGGGATATGTTCTTCATGAATGCGAATCTGATGATAACCCACACAAAGGTCAAGCTTGGAGAACACCTTTGCACCTTTGAGTTGCTCGAATAGCTCATTGATGTTGGGAAGTGGGTACTTATTCTTGATTGTCTTCTTGTTCAATGGACGGTAATCGATGCAGAGTCGGTCCGTGGCATCCTTCTTCTGGACAAAAATAACACCACAACCCCACGGTGATGAACTCGGGCTGATCAAACCCAGACACTCTTGTTCGTCAAGCTATTTCTTCAATTCTTTCAGCTCCTTTGGCCCAAGCTTGTATGGGCGCTTGCAAACCGATTCTGTACCGGGCTCAAGATCGATAATGAACTCGATTGGCCGGTGAGGAGGCATACTTGGAAACTCTTCTGGAAAGACATCTTGTTACTCACAAAGAACTGGAATCTGAGAAATAGCTTCTAACCCACCCTTCTCATTGAGAGAAAACAACCGAATGGTTTCATCACGAGTGGCATAGATGATCACATCCTCAGAAGAGTGTGTCAATTTAATTTCCCTGGCAGCACAATCAAGGAACGCCTTGTGCTTAGAAAGCCAATCCATGCCAAGAATTAGATCAATATCAAAGTCGCCAAGAACAATTGGGGAAGCCAGGAATTTATAGTTGCCCATCTTGATACTGACATTCGGAACCAACATGCTAGTGCTCAACCGTGAATTTCGGGGGGAGAGGCATATTTATAGGTAGGGGGAGCGAGGAGAGTCCAAATGAGGTGCGGTTTTCTCCCACACAA
Source organism: Triticum dicoccoides (assembly GCF_002162155.2). Taxonomy (NCBI): domain Eukaryota; kingdom Viridiplantae; phylum Streptophyta; class Magnoliopsida; order Poales; family Poaceae; genus Triticum; species Triticum dicoccoides. Next base: position 433,466,469 of record NC_041382.1, read on the forward strand.
TTGTGATCCAACGACGAAGAGCATGGAGGGGGTTTAGATGGGCTAGTGGGCCGTTATGGAGGGGTGCTGGGCTGCAATGAGAGAGGAGTTTTTGCGGTTACCCAGTTAACCGCTGGGGCATCAAACGACCTCCAAATGGAACGAAATTTGACGGGCGGCCTGCCGGTGATGTACCAAGGCCACTCAAAAAATCTCGGCCCATTGCGAGAATTTTTTTCTCCCGGTCACGAAAGGAGATCTGAGAGGTGCAACGGGTGCATGTGGGAGTGTCGGATTCCGAAACAGACAACGGGGAAAATGACCGGATGCATGAGATGAACATGAATGCAAATGAGATGCACATGATGACATGAGATGAAATGCATGACATGAACACAATGCAAAAATGAGGATAAAACCCAACCACGAAGGATATAACATATCACATAGCCGGAAATGGCAAGAGTTGGAGTTACAATTATGGAATGTTACATCCGGGGCGTTACACGTTAGCTTAACGCGGTTGATGTAGTCAAACGTCTTCTCGATTCAACCCATCAAGCACCGAACATACGTCACCTCTGAGTTTTGCACACGTTCAGCTCGATGACATCCCTTGAACTCTTGATCCAGCAAAGTGTCAAGGGAGAGTTTCATCAGCACGATGGCATGGTGACGGTGATGTGATCCGCGCAGGGCTTCGCCTAAGCACTACGACAATATGACCGGGGGTGTAAACGGTGGAGGGGGCACCACATACGGCTAAGAAACAATTGGTCTACTTAGAGGTGCCCCTTGCCCCCCGTATGTAAAGGAGGGAGAGGGGAGGAGGCCGGCCTCGAGCGCGCCAAGTGGGACGAGTCCCACTTGGACCCCTAGTCCAATTCGCCCTCTTTCCTTTTTACCGGAAGGGGAAAGGTGGAAGGAGTAGGAGGAGGAGAAGGAAAGGGGGTCTGCGCCCCCTCCCCTTGTCCAATTCGGACTCCCCATGGGGGGGGGGCACCACCCCTTGTGGGCTGCCTCCCCTCCCTCTATGGCCCATATGGCCCATATCTTCCCCCCGATACCCTGACAAAAGCTCAAAACTCTTCGGAACCATTCCGGTGTCCGAATACTATTGTCCAATATATCAATCTTTACCTCTCGACCATTTCGAGATTCCTCGTCATGTCTGTGATCTCATTCGGGACTCCGAACAATCTTCGGTCACCAAAACACATAACTCATAGTACAAATCGTCATCGAGCGTTAAGCGTGCGGACCCTACGGGTCCGAGAACTATGTAGACATGACTGAGACACATCTCTAATCAATAACCAACAACGGAACCTGGATGCTCATATTGGTTCCTACATATTCTACGAAGATCTTTATCGGTCAAACCGCAATGACAACATACGTCATTCCCTTTGTCATCTGTATGTTACTTGCTCGAGATTCGATCATCGATATCTTCATATCTAGTCCAATCTTGATACTGGCAAGTCTCTTTACTCATTCCGTGATGCATCATCCCATAACTAACTCATTAGTCACATTGCTTGCAAGGCTTATCATGATGTGCATTACCGAGAGGGCCCAAAGACACCTCTCCGATACTCGAAGTGACAAATCCTAATCTCGATCTATGCCAACCCAACAAAAACTTTCAGAGATACCTGTAGAGCATCTTTACAATCATCCAGTTATGTTGTGATGTTTGATAGCACAGAAGGCATTCCTCTGGTATTCAGAAGTTGCATAATCTCATAGTCAAAGGAATATGTATAAGTCATGAAGAAAGCAATAGCAATAAAACTTAACGATCATTATGCTAAGATAATGAATGGGTCTTGTCCATCACATCATTCTCCTAATGATGTGATCTGATTTATCAAATGACAACACATGTCTATGGTCAGGAAACTTAACCATCTTTGATTAACGAGCTAGTCAAGTTGATGCATACTAGGGACACTCTGTTTTGTCTATGTATTCACACATGTATCAAGTTTCCGGTTAATACAATTCTAGAACAAATAATAAACATTTATCATGATATAAGGAAATATAAATAACAACTTTATTATTGCCTCTAGGGCATATTTCCTTCACCATAGGGTTGTGTTTAATTATTGTATGACCTGCATGTCAATCATTAAGCGTTATGTAATAATGCTTTACTTTATCGCTAAGCGGTAGCAATAGTAGTAGAAGCATGGTTGGCATGACAACCTCGATGGCGACACAATGATGGAGATCATGGTGTCATGCCGGTGACGATGGAGATCATGCCGGTGCTTTGGAGATGGACATCAAAAGTACGAGTTGATGGCCATATCATGTCACTTATGATTTGCATGTGATGGTAATCTTTTTATGCATCTTATCTTGCTTAGGATGACGGTCGCATTATAAGGTTACCCCTCACTAAAATTTCAAGATAAAATTGTGTCCCCAAGTGTGCACAGTTGCGAAAGTTCGTCGCTTTGAAGCACCACATGATGATCGGGTGTGATAGACTCTACGTTCACATACAATGGGCGCAAGCCAGTGTTGCACATGCGGAACACTTGGGTTAAACTTGATGAGCCTAGCATGTACAGACATGGTCTCGGATCACAAGAGCCCGAAAGGTTGAACATGAGTCATATAGTAGATATGATCAACATGGAGATGTTCACCATTGAAACCACCTCATCTCACGTGATGATCGGACTTGGGTTGGTGGATCATGTTGCACTCAAACAACTGGAGGGATGTTGATCTAAGTGGGAGTTCTTAGGTAATATGATTAATTGAACTCATTATCATGAACAATAGTCTAAGTTGTCTTTGCAAATTATGTTGTAGATCAATAGCTCGCGCTAGCTTCCTGTTTTAACACGTTCCTAGAGAAAGACTAAGTTGAAAGATATTGTAAGCAATTATGCAGACTAGGGCCGTAGTCTGAGGATTATCCTCACTGCTGCACATAAAGCTTATGTCCTTTGATGCACCGCTCGGTGTGCCAACCCCTCTAGCGTCGTATGTGGATGTTGTGAATATCTGGCAGACATGTTCTGATGACTGATACATCTCCATCGTATTTATAATTTTTGATTGTTCCATGCCAATATTATACAACTTTCATATACTTTTGGCAACTTTTTATACTACTTTTGGGACTAACATATTGATCAAGTGCCCAATGCCAGTTCCTGTTTGTTGCATGTTTTTTGTTTCGCAGAAAATCCATATCAAACGGAGTCCAAACGGGATAAAAACTTACGGAGATTTTTTTGGAATATATTTGATTTTAGGGAAGAAGAATCAACGCGAGACGATGCCCGAGGGGGCCACGAGGCAGGGGCGCGCGCCCCAGGGGGTGGGTGCGCCCCTGACCCTCATGGCCACCCGTAAGTAAGTTGGTACCCTTCTTTCGCCGCGAGAAAGCCAATATCCGGATACAAATCGTGTTAAAATTTCAGTCCAATTGGAGTTACGGATCTCCGGGAATATAAGAAACGGTGAAAGGCCAGAATCTGGAATGCAGAAACAGAGAGAGACAGAGAGACAGATCCAATCTCGTAGGGCTCTCGCTCCTCCGCGGCCATGGAGGCCAAGGACTAGAGGGGAAACCCTTCTCCCGTCTAGGGAGAAGGTCAAGGAAGAAGAAGAAGAAGAAGAAGAAGGGGGCTCTCTCCCCACGATCTACACCAACACCTCCGTCATCTTCACCAACATCTTCATCACCTTCCCCCATCTATCTACAGTGGTCCACTCTCCCGCAACCCGCTGTACCCTCTACTTGAACATGGTGCTTTATGCTTCATATTATTATCCAATGATGTGTTGCCATCCTATGATGTCTGAGTAGATTTTCGTTGTCTTATCGGTAATTGGTGAATTGCTATGATTGGTTTAATTTGCTTGTGGTTATGTTGATGTCCTTTGGTGCCCATAATATGAGCGCGCGCATGGATCACACCATAGGGTTAGTTGTATGTTGATAGGACTATGTATTGGAGGGCAAGAGTGACAGAAGCTTCAACCTAGCATAGAAATTGATGCATACATGATTGAAGGGGGACCAATATATCTTAATGCTATGGTTGGGTTTTACCTTAATGAACGTTAGTAGTTGCAGATGCTTGCTAATAGTTCCAATCATAAGTGCATAGAATTCCAAGTCAGGGATGACATGCTAGTAGTGGCCTCTCCCACATAAAACTTCCTATCGGTCTAGTAAAGTAGTCAATTGCTTAGGGACAATTTCGCAACTCCTACCACCACTTTTCCACACTCACTATACTAACTTTATTGCTTCTTTACCTAAAACAGCCCCTAGTTTTTAGTTACGTGCTCTTTATATTCTTGCAAACCTATCCCGTTACACCTACGAAGTACTTCTAGTTTTATACTTGTTCTAGGTAAAGCGAACATTAAGCGTGCGTAGAGTTGTATCGGTGGTCGATAGAACTTGAGGGAATATTTGTTCTACCTTTAGCTCCTTGTTGGGTTCGACACTCTTACTTATCGAAAGAGGCTACAATTGATCCCCTATACTTGTGGGTTATCAAGATCTTTTTCTGACGCTGTTGCCGGTAGTTATAGTGTGGGGTGAATATACACGTGTGTGCTTGTTTGCTTTATCACTAAGTAATTTTTTCTGTTCTAAGTTGTTCTCTATCTTTAGTTATGGAGATGGAACACGAAATACCAAAAAAATTATGTTTACTTGCTACTCATGGAGATGGGGAACCTCCTAAAACCCTCGATGCTCATTATGTGAAAGATATTGTCCACTATTTTAATAATCCTGAGAAAACCCCATTCAATTATGTAATGGGAGACACGCTGGATCAACGTGACTCCTTTAGGGATTATCACTTGACTCAAAAAGGAAAATTATTATGGGATCAAATTTATATGTTGCATTGGTATGTTCGGCAAGTATGCTTGAGATATGATTATACTTGTTGCTCTAGGATGAAGGCTCCACACCTTCCCTTTTCATGTGAATTTAATGATAATGAAACCTTAGCTTCTTATGTTAATGGTATATATGATTACTATGATGTGGAACAAATAGAAGAATTTGTTTGCTTTTAAGGGTGCTTGTGAAATTGAATCTTTGTTTAAAGAGTTTGAAGATTTTGATGATTCAGTTTATAGACCTGAAAATTTAGCTATCCTTAAATATTGGTATGAGAATTATAAATAAAATTATGATATTGATGAATTTATTGAGAAAGTCTCCGTTGTCCGAGAAGAGACTAATATTTTGCAGGTGTCTATTGCGACGCCCCAAGACCGACGCTTCAGATGCCTTCCATGTTTTCCGAGTTTCGTCGGGTGATTTGTTTTGTCTGTTGCATTCATCTTTGCATCATGTGCATTGCATCATGCCATCATGCCATTTCATTTTTTTAAAACTCAACTAAATAAAATGCATAGATCTTTGATCTATTTAAATTGAGGGATATTCACTATGGTGATTTCTCTTTAAAATATATTCTCCCAATATTTTAGGGAGCTATTATTAAATATTCCATTGATGTGGAATCAACCATAACACACTTGCAAAATAATTCCCATGCCTATTCCACTTCAAGTTTCACCTTCAAACCTTGGCAACAATTCTTTATCTCTTTTATCAAGGCTCCACATATTTTCTCAACATTTTTGGGCACTTCTAAATCCCAATCCTAGTTCAAACCCATTTGAGTTAAATTCGAATGAGTTTGAATTCAACTTCATCTGCGTGCCCACTTCTATTTTTCCTGAATCAGGCTCATTTTTATGAGTCCAAGAAAATTACCCGCTTGCGTAAATTCTTGTCCCATCTCTTCTCCTTTTTATTCTTTGTTTTTTCCTTTTCTTCTGTTTTTAGTAGAAGAAGAGAAAAAGGAGAGAGAAGCCCAGCCCAGGCCGGCCTCCCTAGGCCCACCAAACCCCCATGGCACTTGGACCATCCTCGCAGCCCAAGGCCAAGGCCCAGCCGGCCCTGCCTAACTAACCCTAGGCCGACTCCCCTCCACTCGATCTCTCCCTCACCCTCTCCCCTCGCGCCACCAGACCCAGCGCCCCATCTCCCTCGTCTCCCACTTCAAGCACCAGAGAGGAGCTCGTGCGATGCCGCCTTGCTCCCGGTCTTCCTTGCCGGCCTCTCCTCTCCTACACCTTGTTCCCGGCGCCAGCAAGCCCGCGATGCCGCTGCCAAGCTCCATCAGGACCACGCCAGCCTCTCCTCCTTCCTCGTCGTGCCCCTGCCCCCGGCCGCCGCCAGCGAGAAGCTCCCCTCCTTCGTCCATGGCCTCCACCGCAAGACCAACTGTGGTCATGGCGTCGTCCCCTCGGCCCGCGCGACGGCCCTGCAGCCGCTTCCTCCACTCGGCCTCAACCACCGGAGTCACGTCGCCTCCCCGCCATGGCGCCCGCACCGCCGACCCTGCAGGTCACTGCCCCGCACCATCTCTGTCTTTGCTGCGCCTCCTCCCTCGCCCTGGAGGTCACTGGGAGCTGAAGCCCCGTCGTCGGTCGCCCGCGACCTCCTCCTCCTGGATCTACTCTGCGTTGTCGTGTTCCCATCAAGCCGCCGTCGGCCTTCTTCCCCTTCCACTGACGCCGTTCTGCCAAGGCCCGACAAGATCATGGGTGGTTCCAGTTCCCTCGCATCTCCTCGCGTCGGACCTGGCCTCCACCACCTCGCCTTCAGCCGCCTCGTCCCCTTGCCAGCAAACTTGTCGCCGCTGTGGGTGTGAAAACCGGCGGATCTCGGGTAGCGGGTCCCGAACTATGCGTCTAGGATCGATGGTAACAGGAGATGGGGGACACGATGTTTACCCAGGTTCGGGCCCTCTCTATGGAGGTAATGCCCTACTTCCTGCTTGATTGATCTTGATGAATATGAGTATTACAAGAGTTGATCTACCACGAGATCGTAATGGCTAAACCCTAGAAGTCTAGCCTATGTGGGTATGGTAATGAGTATATGTGTTGTCCTTTCCGGACTATCCCCTTTGGTTTATATAGACACCGAGGGGATCTAGGGTTTACATGGAGTCGGTTAGATAAGAAGGAATCTTCGGTCGCCAAGCTTGCCTTCCATGCCAAGTAGAGTCCAATCCGGACACGGTGCAGTCTTCGGCCTTCATGTCTTCACAGCCCATCAGTCCGGCCCATGGATAATAGGCCGGACACCAGAGGACCCCTTAGTCCAGGATTCCCTCAGTAGCCCCCGAAATAGTCTTCAATAGCGAGGTGCTCGGCACATATATTGTCTTCGGCATTGCAAGGTGGGTCCCCCTTCAATAATCTCCAAGTAATGTATTTGGCCATTGATCCAATGTCGCCTCCTTGGCTTCTGCGCGTTGAATAATCTTTATCCTCCACGTGTCGAGTGAATGTGAAAAGTCAGGGTATTTTTTTTCAAATAACACCCCATCCATGCGAGGAAGAGCGCCTACTTAAAGAGATTGGATCCCAGATCCATTCAGCGCTACACAGAAGAAATCCCTAGAGACTGCTTAGGAGAAAACATTCCAGCATGGCTAGTGCTCCCAGCTCCTCCACTCGTCCCGGCCCAGAGAAAGGCGAGTGGGAGAGGTGTTCCGTGTCTCATAGCCAATTGACGAAGTTGCAAACGTAGGGATTCCTTCCCCACGCAGATCTAGTCCCTGTTCGAACGGGGCTAGCTTTCTTCAATGAGGGGACTCAAGCAGAGGACTTCCCCAATCCATCTGGGGGAGAGCGAGTGTGTTTTGTCCCCTACCTGCTAAGAGGCATTGGATTTCCAATCCATCCGTTCCTCCGAGGGCTTCTGGAATACTACGGCCTCCAGTTGCACAACTTCACTCCGGCCTCTATTCTGCACATTGCGGGTTACGTCGCTTTATGCGAACTTTTCCTGGGCATCGAGGCTCATTTTCGAATTGTGGAGGAAGCTATTCTGTCTCGTCCCGCGCAATCACGAAGCGTCAATATTTGAAGTGGGAGGAGCCGAAGTATGGCACGTCGCCGATACAGGATATCCATCCGGCACACCAAGGAAGGCACCAGATGAATGGCCATCCGAATGGTTTTATATAGAGGATGTTGCGCTTCCCGACCCGATTCAAAAGGGTCTTCCTGAATTTGCGTGTGTCCCGCTGCAGAAACGCCATAGTTGGCGCCCCCGGAGTCTTGAAGAGGAAGATGGCGCAGAGGTTCGTCAGCTGATGAGCAGGATAAAAGAGCTCACTCAGTCCGGACTCACAGTAATCGAGGTTATGGCGATTTCCATAGCGCGAGGGGTTCAACCGCTCCAATACAGAGGGCTTCCAATGTGGCACTACAATGGGGAAGATGACGCCTCTCGCTGCGGCCAGAAAGGTCCAGATACCCCTGCCGCTTTGGCTAAGATATTAGCCGAACTGTTCAAAGGGGAGGAAAAGGAATTTCTCCACATCATATTTAGAGACAGGTACTCTATGTATAACCCGACCCCTCTGTTTTTACTTCTTCCCTCTCCGAATTGCCTTTGATAAGCTTCTAGCTTGTTTGCTTATGAAAGCACTAGCGAAAGGTCGCCGAGGGATTTTATAGTCCTGCCCCACAGCCGGAGGACCACAACCGGGAGCTCGATCCCGGGTTCAAAGAGGATCTGGATATATTTGTGGTGCTTGCGGAGGGGGTGTTTTACCAGGCGAGCTACGATGGCACAGAAGTGGCCATCGTCGCCGACTACCCCGGTCTTCTTCCAGCCTCACACGTAAGTGATCCGAACACACCTTATTCAAAAGAGATCGCTCCTTCCTTCTTACCCACTGCACTGTCTTGTGCTCAAAAGGGGAAGGGTTCTGCACGCCATACTACTCCAAGGGTACCTCCGAAGAGGGCGTCCCCCACTCCGGGCGAACCTTCCAAGAGGAAAGCAAACGAAGATACGGTCGTGCCCTCATCGAAGAGGTATGAATTCGCCAACCTGCACCTGAGCAGTCACGTCCAACCGTGACTTGCCTGTTATCCATGTGTCTGGAGAAAGACGTGCCGGACCATATCCGAAGGTTCGGGCGGTCGTACATCCCACAGCCAGGATTCAAATCCTGCCATGAAGACGGGCCTGATGTAGAGGCGAAGCCGGACTGTCCTCCGGCCGAGGACTCGGATGATGTACCCGTCACCAACTCGGAAGTGGAGAGTGCGATGAATCATCGGTGCCGCCGGGCCATTTTACAAGACCCTGGCTTTTTAGAAGAGTTTTTTAACTACTTCAACTCGGCCGATGCATACATCCGAGCTGCTCGAGATGGGATTAACAGGGCCACAAAGCAACATTTGAAAGATGTGCAGGTAAATTTATTTTGTCTGACTATGATAACCATATGCCAGTAGCCCCCGAGACTTAAAGGAGTTGAAACAACTGATTTAAGGATCAATGTATGACCAGGTGCTTACGGAGAAGAACACCCATCTAGCTCAGGAGCTGGAAAAATGTCAGCGCCGGCTGCTTGCTACCAATGCCAAACTGGAGAAATACAAGGCATCTCCCAGTAATATTTCCTTCTATCGAAAATCCGCAATGATACACCGATAGTGCGGATCTAGGTGCTAATCTTTGTGTTTGGCCGTTAGACCAAGTACAAGAGCAGTTAGACGCCGCTCGAAGCGAAGAACGCGGAGCCAAAAAGCTACTAGCAGCGGGCGAGCGTGTATTGACAAAAGTCGTTCAAGAGAAAAAGAAACTCCAGGACTCGAACTCCAAACTGGGCGAAGAACTAAAAGATGTGCGAGCTCAGCTAGCTGACTCTGTGAAGGAGAACAAGAAGCTGTGAGGCGGCATATTCAGTATGTGGCCACTATTGTTTTATAACAGTTTTGGAGGTAACGATAGGTGATATAGCTGTAATTGCAGGTGTTTTGACGAACCGCCCCGAAGAGGAGGTGTCCGGATCATCGAGTGATCTTCTGCAAGGGCTGTCGCGGTTGCACGAGAAAGCTCGGCAGGCGATGCAGAGTGTAGCCAAGGCCTTATGGCCATCCGACCCCCCTCTAGGAAGCATGGAGAAGCTGTTAGAGCTGTTCAAGGGAGTGCGGCGGCGTATCCGGCTGTGGAAGATATCGACATGTCGAGAGGGTGTGTGAGAGGCTTGGGCCATGGTGAAGACGTGATATACCAAGCTGGATCCTAATCACATGGCTCGTGTCGGACCGCTAGGGTCGAATGGGGAGGAAATTCCCGTTAGTTTAGTATATGACCAAGTAGAGGTGGCCGCCAAATATTCCCAACAAGATTGTAAGTTAGACTGCCTGTTGGAAGGTGTAGAGGAGGAGGTTTTTGAGTCCAAGTGACTGCGTACTTTCCTCATCTAGCTGAATTGTATATCATTTGTCATGGCAGACCTTTTCGCTTCAACCTCCCGTCCTGAAGGTGCGGAGTGTTTCCGAATACCATCGCAGCCGAATAGGCCGGGGTATGCCTGGAAAACTAGGCGTAGGGGTCACAGTTGCTTGAACAGACAAGTTGTATCCGGCTAGCTATGTTATATTACATTCATATCGTAAGAAACATCTTCCAGAGAAAATAGTTCCGCTAAGGGTTCCTTTCCCTGGGTGTACATGCATTTAATGCGCATGTCCAAATTGTGATGTGAGCACCACGGTTTGTTTAACTTCTGGGGGTGCACAATGGAGTGAGTTTAAAAAAACATCTTTAATTCACCGTTCGAATATTCCCTTAAGAACGCTAGCTTTTGGCTTCACCCAGTCCGAGGTACACATCCGGATGACCCGGCAGTAACAATCGTAGAGGTGCTCCCTTTATGCCCTAGCCGAACTAACAGGAACATAGGGCATAAGCACAGGAGCCAGGCAACCCAGCTTGGCCAAAACTTAACTCATATCGATGCATATAATGGCAAAGAAAAGGTACATATGGAAAAACTCATATGTGAGGAGCTTGATGCTCAAGGAATGACAAGAACTTCTGTCCGAGAAGCCCCCAGGTAGAAGTGGCATACATATTTAAAGATGTATGTGCCGATGGTGTGCAGTCTAGCTGCACCGAAGCTTTAAAGCGAGAAAGAAGAAAGTAATCGGAAAAGAGAGAACAAATAATGCAAACTACAGGGGAGGAGGAGACAAACAAGGGGTTTAGCGCTAGGTGTAGAATCTCTGGAGTCTGGCCGCGTTCCAGGGGTTCGACTCGAGGCGATTGTCTGAAGCATCATGAAGACGGTACGCTCCTCCGGTGAGAACTTCGTCAATTATGAAGGGACCCTCCCATTTGGGCTTGAGTTTGTCCTTTTTCTTCTCCAGGAGCCGTAGAATGAGTTTGCCGACGTTGTAAGTCTCGACCCGTACTTCTCTGCTTTGATATCTTCGAGCCTGCTGTTGGTAAACTGCTGAATGGGTTTTTGCGACATCGCGTTCCTCCTCCAGGGCATCTAGGCTGTCCTGCCGATCGAGCTCGGCTTCTCTCTCTCTCTTCATACATACGCACTCTAGGTGAGTCGTGAATAATATCGCAGGGCAATACGGCCTCTGCACCATACACCATGAAGAAAGGTGTGTACCCGGCAGTACGGTTGGGCGTGGTCCGCAGCCCCCAGAATACGGAGTCAAGTTCCTCAACCCAGTGCTTGTCTGATTCTTTCAAAGACCGCACTAGTCTGGGCTTGATGCTGCTCATAATAAGACCGTTGGCGTGTTCGACTAGACCGTTGGTTTGTGGGTGGTAGACGGAGGCGTAATCTAGTTTAATACCCAGATTAGTACACCAGGTTTTTACCTCGTCGGCTGTGAAATTGGAGCCGTTGTCAGTGATGATGCTGTGTGGGACACCATAACGGTGCACAACATCGGATATGAAGTCTATCACCGGGCCGGACTCAGCCGTTTTGACCGGTTTAGCCTCTATCCACTTAGTGAATTTGTCCACCATAACCAGCAGATATTTTTTGTTATGGCTTCCCCCTTTAAGGGGTCCAACCATGTCGAGTCCCCAGACCGCAAAAGGCCAAGTGATGGGGATTGTTTGTAGGGCAGTGGGGGGCATATGGCTTTGATTGGCAAAGAGTTGGCATCCAACGCAACGTTGAACAAGGTCCTGTGCATCTGCTCGGGCTGTCGGCCAATAAAACAATGTACGGAAGGCCTTGCTAACATGGGCCCGAGCTGCGGCGTGGTGACCGCCGAGTTTGACATTAATTTCAGCCAAGAGCTGCCGCCCCTCTTCCTTGGATATACATCATTGAAGGACTCCGGTGGCGCTTTTCTTGTAGAGCTCTCCATCATGAACCTTGTAGGCCTTTGAGCGCCGGACAATGCAGCTGGCCTCATTCTGGTCCTTAGGAAGCTCCTTCCTATTAAGATAGGCCAGGAAGGGTTCGGTCCATGGGGCAATGACTGCCATGGTGAGATGCGCCGATGGTGTTATGTCGGTGTTTCCGGGATCTGGGGTTATGTTTCAGTCCGGACTAGTATTTCCGTTTTCCCCTGCCACACCACGGATGGCTTAAAGAGCCTTTCCAGGAAGATATTAGGTGGGACGGGGTCACGTTTAGTGCCAATACGAGCAAGAACATCCGCTGCTTGATTACTTTCTCGAGCCACATGATAGAACTCGAGCCCCTTGAACGGGCCGACATTTTTATGACTGCGTTACGATACGCTGCCATCTTCGGATCTTTAGCATCGAAATCTCCATTTATTTGAGATATTGCAAGGTTTGAGTCCCCGCACACTTCTAGGCGTTGTATGCCCATGGAGACAACCATCCGGAGACCATGCAATAAGGCCTCGTATTCGGCTGCATTATCGGAGTCTGTGTATAGTATTTGGAGAACGTACTGGACGATGTCTCCGGTAGGGGACGTTAAAACAACACCCGCTCCTAACCCTGCCAGCATTTTGGAGTCGTCGAAGTGCATGACCCAATTGGAGTATGTGCCGTACTCTTTAGGGAGTTCGGCCTCTGTCCATCCGGCGATGAAGTCGGCCAGTACTTGGGATTTGATAGCTCGACGTGGTTTGTATGTAATGTCAAATGGCAGGAGCTCAATGGTCCATTTGGCAATCCGGCCCGTAGCATTGCGGTTGTTTATAATGTCGTTGAGTGGTACTTCGGAGCCTTGTTGAGATCCTTGAAATCGACACAAAGGCGCCAGGATTTATCTTCCTTTGGTATCATTACCAGGTTTGCCAACCAGTCTGGATGCTTGATTTCCCTGATGAATCCGGCCTCGATGAGCTTGGCCAGCTCCTCTCCCATGGCATGTCGCTTAGGTTCGGAAAAGCGCCGATGTGTTTGCTTGACTGGTTTAAATCCCTTTAATATGTTGAGGCTATGTTCGGCCAACTTGCGTGGGATCCCTGGCATATCCGATGGGTGCTAGGCAAATATGTCCCAATTTTCATACAGGAATTCTCATAGTGCGGCGTCGACTGTTGGGTTCAGTTGAGCTCCGATGGATGTTGTCTTCTTGGGGTCCGTTGAGTGGACCTAGAATTTGATTATTTCTTCTGCCGATTTGAACGAGGTGGATTTGGGGCATTTGTCGAGGATAACATCGTCCCTATCCACTGTGGAGCGTAGTGCGGTTAATTCTTCGGCCGCGAGGGCTTCAGATAGCGCCTCCAGGGCCAGGGATGCGGTTTTGTTTTCAGCGCAGAGTGCTATGTCCGTATCACTGACGAGAGTGATTATACCATTTGGTCCGGGCATTTTGAGCTTCATATATCCATAGTGAGGTATAGCTTGGAAGCATGTAAAAGCATCCCGCCCCAAGAGGGCGTGATATCCGCTGCTGAAAGGGGCCACTTGGAAGGTTATTTCTTCAGACCGATAGTTCTCCGGCGATCCAAATACCACGTCAAGTGTGATTTTGCCCATGCACTGCGCCTCCCGACTAGGAATAATTCCCCGGAAGGTTGTGTTACTTTGTTTGATGCAGCTCCTGTCTATTTCCCTTTTATGGAGTGTGTCCTCATAAATGAGATTTAGTCCGCTGCCGCCGTCCATGAGGACCTTGGTGAGTCGAAACCCATCCACGATGGGGCTGAGGACTAATGCGGCTGGTGCTTGTACTGTTCTGTACTTTGGTTCATCATCGGCGTTGAGTGTTATAGCCATGTCGTTACATGGGTTTATTACAGCGATTTGGCAGACTTCGTTGAGCTCGCGAAGTGCCCTTTTGCGCTTGTTATTTGAAGCAAATGTCTCGAAGACTGTCAATACTCTTGGGTCGTCGTCTTCTGGGGGTGTTGTTCTGGGGCATCCTTGATAAGGATGTCCTCGCCGCTATTGGCTACCTGTCGTAGTATCCAACATGCTCTAAGGCTGTGGGTTGCCACGGTATCTGTTGTTGTATGTATTTTGCATGGGCCATCGAGCCACCCTTCCAGAATGGTGCCGTGCCGTATACTGGCTTTGTTTTTTTGGCTGTTGGGCTGGGCGTGCCCCGAGGGTACGCCCTTTTCACCTTTAGGGGAAGTTGGGTTGGGGCTGGTTCCCAGCGAGCTGCCCGATTTTCCCATGCGCTTTCCATCGCGTAGTATTTTTGTACGATGGTTGCTAAGTGTCACATCCCTGGCCTTGCTATGCACTTGGGCTAGCTTGGTTGCTGCATCATGTCTAAATTTCTTTTAAACTTGAAATGGGGATGACAAACCCTAGCACTAAATAAAATGCACTAAGTAAAAATATTTTCAATGAACCCAGAATGCCTTTAGAAAAGTTCATTATTTTTGTTAAAGGTGAAAACCTCTGCCAAAAATGATGCACATATTTTTAGGCCATTCTGGATTTTTGAATTAAATCCTATTGTATTTGACTTTGGGCATTTAAATACTATAAATAATTTAAATGTTCAAATAAATGTTGGAAATTGTTAAGGGTCACTGAAATAATTCAGAAAGCACCCATAATTGTTTCTAGGATTTTATGAAATGGTTTGGTATTATTACTAAATCAAAACAAATAGCAAAAACTAGAAAACAGAAAGTAATAGGAAAACAAGAGAGAGAGGAAGCCTACCTGGGCCACCTACCTGCAGCCCACCTAGTGCCCCACCTGGCCCAGCAATGCGGCTGAGGCCCAGCCCAGCTCCCCACCGTCTTCAACCTCTGCCAGTAGGCAGAGGCGTGTCGACGCGCCCGTGCCCGAGCACCACCTCCTGCTTCCACCTCCTGCTGCCCCCTCATCGCCCTGGACTCCCTCCGCGATGCCACGCGACCCCCGACGCTCTCTCACTCTCTGGTTCTCTCTCCCCCTTGCTCCTCTGCTTTCTCTCCCCATGACCGAGCATGCCCACCGCCGCCGACGTGCACCACCGCGGCCACGGCCATCCCCGAGCCGCCCCGAGCTATCCTCGAGCTCCGCCACCTCGCTCCCTACCTCCTCACCGAGCCACACGACCGGAAGGGCCCTGAAGCGCCGCCCCGATGCTTTTCTCCTCCTCGGCCCCCGGAGATCCGCCTCGCCGCCCCGCTCGCCCCGATGCTTCCCCGAGCTCGCCGTTCGCCTCGTCGCAACCGCCGTGAGCTCCTGCTCCTGCTCCCCCTCTCCGCTCCCTCTCTCGCACGCCATAGCTGCCGCACCACATCCAACCGCACGCGCCGCCGCCCGCACTCGTCGCCGGTGATGCTCCGGTGACCATTTGGTCCCGGGCATGCGCCCAACGCGCTCCCCGCATCGCGTAGAGCCTCCGTGGCACCTCGCCGCGCTCGTTTGCGCACCGCAGCCCCATCCCCACTTGCACCCGAGCTTCGGCCGCCGCCGAGCTCGTCGCCGGCACCACTCCGGCCACTCCTCGGCCGCGCCACCACCACAGTTGGATGCGGACGAGCGTCCGCATCCCGAAGCTGTGCTCCGCGCGCCAGACCGAGCCCTGTGGGCAAAACCCGAGGCTCGCCACCGCGGCTGGCCTCGCCGGCGTCAAGCCGCCGGTGGGTTTGACCCACTTTGACCACGGCGGGACCCCCCCTGTGTCCATGACAGGTGGGGCCGGCCTGTTAATTAGGTTAGGATTAGTGTTAACTAAAAATTAGTTAGACTAATTACACTGACACGCGGGACCCACTGTCAGGTTTGACCGGACAGTGACCTGTTGACCTGCTGACGTCACTATGAGGTCATGCTGACGCAATAATTCCTTTCTGGAATTTAAATAAATCTTAAATGATTTATTATTTTCAGGAAATGTTTAAAACTTCTAAAAATCATATAAATTCAACCGTAGCTCAGAATGAAATAATTTATATATGAAAAATTATTAGAAAAATTCAAGGAATCCATCTGTACCATTTTCATGCATGTTTGAACAATGTTTGTCCTCTGTTTTGGACAAAACAAATAAAGGGCATTTAAATAATCATATATGGAGTTGGAATTTGAATCATGTATTCAAACCAACTTCATTTAAATCATAGCTAGGTGCATTAGCCCAAAACACATTCATATTGCCATGTCATAGCATGCATCATATCGTGCATTGCATTGATCGTGTTTCTTCTGTGTTTGCCGGTGTTGTTCCCCCTCGATAGACGTTGTGCCGATGATGTGATCGTTGACACTGATGAAGACTCAATGCTATCTTCAGAAGTGCCAGGCAAGCAAAACCCCCTTGTTCATTCCGATAAAATCCCACTCTCTCGCTCCTGCTCTCTTTTACTGCATTAGGACAACAACGACATATTTGTTACTTGCTGCGGTAGCTGAACCCCTTATCCTCTGCATGACCTGTCATTGCCACAGTAAATAGATGAAACCCACTAGCATGAGTAGGAGTTGTTTGAGCCCTGATGTGCCTACTCTTTCATGCTTGTTTGTCATGCCTGCTACTGCTTAGAGTTGAGTCAGGTCTGATTCATCGGGGATGAATCAGAGGTGTGTGAACATGTCCTACTATGTGTGAACTAAGTGTGTGAACACGATTTGGTAAAGGTAGCAGTGAGAGGCCATGTAGGAGTACATGGTGGGTTGTCTCATTGCAGCCGTCCTCGGGAACTGAGTTCTGTGTTTGTGATCCATGATCAGTTACTACCACACATTGGGCTCCGGGCGCTCCAAGCTCTCTCGACTTATTAATCAACTCGATCTCTGTCCAGGAGTTGCAACTAGTTTCTGGTGTTTGTAGGTAGTGTTAGTAGTCTACCAAGTGGCACCCGGTACAGGTGGGCTTGGGACAGACTAGGCACAGTGGCACGGTGTACCAAGTGGCACCCGGATGGTGGGCTTGGGAACCCTGCACACATCGTTTGGGGACGTGAGCGACACCCCGGCCGGATCTCCTTGCGGATGGAACCCGAATAGGCGATAAACCTAGACGAGAGACTTGTGTGGTTAGTCAGGTCGTGGCTGACACCCTCGCTGGGCTTCCGCTTGAAGGTTGCCGAGATACACGAGGTGTACATGGCGGTAAGTGGCGAGAGCGTGTGTGAAGAAGTACACCCCTGCAGGGTTAATATGATCTATTCGAATAGCCGTGTCCGCGGTAAAGGACTTCTGGGTTGCCTGTACAGTTCATAGACAAGTGAAAGTGGATACTCTAAAATACGCATGATAAGTGTGAGTGCTATGGATGGCGTTCTCGTAGGGAGACGGGAGCGGATCCATAGTGGTGTATTGATATGGTGAATATGTGGACTCGTGTGCGCCACCTCAAAAGAGTTACTTGCAGTCGTAGTTCAGGATAGCCACCGAGTCAAAGCTGGCTTGCTGCAGTTAAACTCCACCACCCCCTTTGTTGATAATGATGCATATGTAGATAGATCTGATGTAAGTCTTGCTGGGTACATTTGTACTCAGGTTGCTTAATTTATGTTTTTGCAGAGAGACTTCAGTCTCGCTAGTAGTACCGCGTGGACTCCGACGTTTAGCTTGTTACCTCAGCTACGATCTTGTGCCCTCGGCAGGATCTGGTAGATAGTCAGGCTTCTCAGCCTTTTTCATTTATAGTTGTCTGTACTCAGACATGTTAAGCTTCCGCATGTGCTTTGACTTGTATGCTCTGATTGTTGGGTCATGAGACCCATGTTTGTAATATCTCGCTCCTCGGAGCCTATTGAATAAAATACTTGAGTTGTAGAGTCATGTTGTGATGCCATGTTGTATTTGCACATATCGAGCATATTGTGTGTATGTTATTGAAATGCTTGGTATGTGTGGGATCTGACTATCTAGTTGTTTATCCTTAGTAGCCTCTCTTACCGGGAAATGTCTCCTAGTGCTTCCACTGAGCCATGGTAGCTTGCTACTGCTCCGGAACACTTAGGCTGGCCGGCATGTGTCCTTCTTCGTTCCTGTGTCTGTCCCTTCGGGGAAATGTCACGCGATGAATACCGGAGTCCTGTTAGCCCGCTACAGCCCGGTTCACCGGAGTCCTGTTAGCCCAGTGCTACAGCCTGAATTCACTCGCTGATGACCGACACGTTCGATGCTGGGTCATGAATGCCTGTCCCTGTAAGTTTGTGCCACTTTGGGTTTATGACTAGCCATGTCAGCCCGGGCTCCTTATCATATGGATGCTAGCGACACTATCATATACGTGTGCCAAAAGGCGCAAACGGTCCCGGGCAAAGGTAAGGCGACACCCGTGGGGATACCGTGCGTGAGGCCGCAAAGTGATATGAGGTGTTACATGCTAGATCGATGTGGCATTGAGTCAGGGTCCTGACAGCTTGGTATCAGAGCTTGACTGCCTGTAGGATTACCAAGCCAAACTGGTCGAAGTTGAGTCTAGAAATTCTTTAGTTATATAAGGGAATTGATTGTGGGATGGAACGTAAGGCTCTTTTTACTCCTTTACCTTATGTCCTTATGATCTGAGTCACCCTCTTCTTCTCTACGGGGTTAAGAACTAGGCCTTCTCTTCTTTCTATCAGGATCACGTGTTACTAATCTCTAGACTTGTAAGATTGTTGGACTTAAGCTTGAGTTCAGTTCCTACGACTTCTGTATGTTAACTGTTGATCTCGAAACCTTGATATTGTGCTTCTGAGTGGTTATGCCACCATTTTTGTGATTGTCTCAAATCTTTTTGAGCATTTACAGCCGTTATGCTGTCCGAGTCATCCCAGGTTTCTAAAATAGTCTGAAGCATTTGCAAAATCCTTTCCCTCTGTTTTGGTGTCCGTTTGGTCAGAATAAGCACACTAATCGCCGGTTGAGGTACTCTGTTGCCTCGGTATATATGTTGGAGCTACTATTATGACCCTAAGTGCTTAGGGGATCATCTAGTGGTCTAGCCATGATTTGTGTCCCAGTGTGATGATTCTGGCCTTTATTCTCGAAAGCATCCCGTGATGCCACTTAGTAGTAGGTATTCTACTCCTTGGGTTTTGAACCCAAGATTCACCCTACTTACCTCGTGTTGATAGTGTTGCTAGTTCCTTTAGGATATTAGTAACCTTTGCGATAGTCCTCGAGGTCCGTGGTATTTCGTTCTTCCAAATACCATGAACCATTCCTGGCAGGAGTTCTTTTGAACCTAAAGATCACAACCAGAGTGCTCTTGATGAGTTCTCCATTCTATATTGTGAATCTGCCAGTTCTACCTTCTGCATGGGTTATCTGGAAGAAATGTTGAGCTTTGCTTGACATACTAATCTATGCATCCACGACTCAGAAAGATATATGTTCCTTTGAGTTGTCTCTCTTCAGTCATATTCCGATCTTCGTCTATCAATTGATAGTTAGGAGTAATTGTGCATTCGTGTTATCGATGCTTATTATTCTTGTGGTCCGTCAAGCCATTCCATTTCAGAATGACTAGGAGAAACAAACTCCAGTACCTTATCCATTTCTAGGATTTGGTCAAAGCAGTTGTATTCCGCAGATCAAAATGCCAATCCAACTTTTGTTCTGTTCCACCTCGGAGTATCACCCTCTTTCATCACAAGAGTATCGTGAGAATTGCCCACCCTCTTATGAATTCTTGATACAATGATACTTCTCGCCATCATTATTCATTCCTCGGTTCCGTGTTGTCGCAACCGGGTTGCCAACAAGTGAATCGTGATGTGTGGAATCAATACTCCTAGCAACTATGTTGCTTGGTAGTTAATGGACAATAATCTTATCCTTACGTGTTGATTGTTGAATCATCACCCTAAGGTTGATCGTGCTACCTAGTCCATATTTCTGGTGCACACTTCGATCAATGAGTTAGGATTATTTCAATCCCTTGCTTCTTTGATCATATCATCTTGCCCTGAAAAGCAAGGTCTTTCTCGAGCTTAATAACATATTGGTGGTTCGTAATTTTCTGAATATCTTCTCGGAAGTATTACCAGGTTGTCACCTGACCGCTATGTTGAGTTCGTGATCAAGTTGGTTCCTTGTAAACCACCCCTTCTCCAAGAGTCTGTGTTGGGTACCCCTGAGCGGTTTGGTCAAGCTAAACAACAACTTGGAGAGTTGGAAGATGGAAGCTTGTCCGACTTAGTTCATTTTAAGGGATGTCTTGTATGTGTGTTGAAGAAAGATGATATCCTCATCAATTGATCCTCGAGACCAGTTGTTGGAGCTATTGTCTTGCCAAAACTTTGATTTGAGTGTGGGCTATTCTCAAATCAAATCAAAACCAACGATATTCGTAATGTTGTCTTACTCGTGGTTGATTCCTCGAGCATACACCATTATATCTTTTGGTCTGACCAATACTATCACCTTGTTCACTTAACTATGGAATTCCTTTAAAAGGAAACCCGGATGAATTGTTGTTGAGCCCATTGACAACATCCTTATCTCCTCCATGATTTTGTTGAACATTAAGCTAGTGTTGGAAACTTGTGTAAGCATTTTCTTCATGCCCCGTTTATGAAATATATGTTTGGATGAAAGAAGGGACTTCCTTTGATTCACGTGCATTTGATGTAAGTTGCCGTCGTGAATTCGAGAAAGTTTGTTTTTGCTCCTCTGGAATCATCCCAGGTCAGTCATGCATGTGCGAAGTATTCTATGGTCTGATAGACTGATCATCTTCATTCCCTATGTATCCCTAGCACACCAAGCCACTGATTGATTTGTTCAAGGAAAAGGAGTTGTTGTGCAAATACTAGTTCATGCACAAGATTCCTATATCCTCAATGATGGTTCCCTACCAGAACTCGGTAGTGTTTTATTGTAAGACTACCATGTGATCATGTTTGTCTGAGGCAGCGTGTTCACACATGTGTAGCAGAACCAGCTCATGTTTTGGAGCTTGCTATCGTAGTTCATTTCCCGAGAATCTCGCAACGTCATTTCGTCGATTTGTGTTGCAAACTTTCATTTTTCTTCCTAGACTCGATGAATCTGGAATATCCTGACACCAGCCAGATCTCAATCTCAGGCAGATATGATGGTTGGAACATTTCCCAAGAACTATAATATTGGTCCCTCGATAACCGGTAAAGTGGATGTCGTGGCCAACACACCCAGCCGGAAGACCTATTATTGTAGTATCTTGTTTGAGGAAGTTGGCCACCTCCCCATAAGGACTTCGTAGGATTTACTCCCTAGTTATGCCTTATGATTTTTGTGTTTCCGAAGTCCGACCTTTACTTGATGTTCTAGATACCAGACCATTTCAAGGAATGGGATACGCTAGTACCTCAAGGAGAACATTAGAAGCGGAGTGCTAAATGTCTCTCGGTCGATCATCCAGGTTTTGTTTCCTTAGCCTCGCTAAGGAAAAATCTGAGAAAGTGTTATCTTCCTTTGCATCTGCATCATCCATCATCATTCATCATGGTAGTATGTTGTGTTGTCAGCACCCTTGACATGGATGTTGGTAAAACCTTGATGATTATGGAAATGCTCAAGTTCTTGATAGCATGCACAAGCGCTAGGTGTTATCATCGACACTAATTGGGATGCTCTCAGCTTCCTCGGCAATGCTATGATCTTTTTAAACAGTGAATTCACTCTCTATTGCTGGGTTCTTCCCCAGTTACCAAAATCATTTCCAGCATTTGCATTTTGTTCCCAGCTTGCACCACCAATGTGCCATTCTACCATGGGTCTCTTCCATTTCCGGTGGTAAGCAAATTCATCCATTACGTTGTCTTCAACAAGGTAATCCACATCATCCAAGTCCGAGTATGCCATTCTACCGACCCCCTCCAAACGATCGCTCGAGAATTGCCTTAGGCTGGTTTAAAGAGTTTCAATGATCTCTGAATCAAAGGTAATTCTTTTTGCCACTTAAGGGGATATATCTACGAGTCACCATCCCTAAGGTGCCTCGTTGTGGTATCATGGCAACTCAGCTCCTCGCTGCGCTGACAACCGTTTACCACCCTGTTAAGTGTGGAATTGTAGTCTACCTGGTAAACCTCTGTCATTTGTTCCACTCCTTTCCGCTAGAGGTGTACTTCGTCTCTCAGCTCAAGAGATGCTGCTATGTCTCATTCCGTGAGTTAATCCTGAGTTGTTCGACCTTCGAGAAGAACGATTCTTTTAGGGTCTTTCCTTCCTCTCGTTGTCATGATAGTTGGAGTTCTCAGAGCAAGACTTCGAGACAATGATGGTGAACGAATCAACGTTCAGTTGAAGTGCAACCTGGATCGTGAAGATTGTGCTAGTTTGCGTTCCACCTTCACCTTACCCTACGCTTGAATCTCGGGACACGATTTTTGTTTAGTGGGGGTGAGTTGTCACATCCCTGGCCTTGCTATGCACTTGGGCTAGCTTGGTTGCTGCATCATGTCTAAATTTCTTTTAAACTTGAAATGGGGATGACAAACCCTAGCACTAAATAAAATGCAATTAGGATCAAAGTAAAAATATTTTCAATGAACCCAGAATGCCTTTAGAAAAGTTCATTATTTTTGTTAAAGGTGAAAACCTCTGCCAAAAATGATGCACATATTTTTAGGCCATTCTGGATTTTTGAATTAAATCCTATTGTATTTGACTTTGGGCATTTAAATACTATAAATAATTTAAATGTTCAAATAAATGTTGGAAATTGTTAAGGGTCACTGAAATAATTTAGAAAGCACCCATAATTGTTTCCAGGATTTTATGAAATGGTTTGGTATTATTACTAAATCAAAACAAATAGCAAAAACTAGAAAACAGAAAGTAATAGGAAAACAAGAGAGAGAGGAAGCCTACCTGGGCCACCTACCTGCAGCCCACCTAGCGCCCCACCTGGCCTAGCAATGCGGCTGAGGCCCAGCCCAGCTCCCCGCCGTCTTCAACCTCTGCCAGTAGGCAGAGGCGTGTCGACGCGCCCGTGCCCGAGCACCACCTCCTGCTTCCACCTCCTGCTGCCCCCTCATCACCCTGGACTCCCTCCGCGACGCCACGCGACCCCCGACGCTCTCTCACTCTCTGGTTCTCTCTCCCCCTTGCTCCTCTGCTTTCTCTCCCCATGACCGAGCATGCCCACCGCCGCCGACGTGCACCATCGCGGCCACGGCCATCCCCGAGCCGCCCCGAGCTATCCTCGAGCTCCGCCACCTCGCTCCCTACCTCCTCACCGAGCCACACAACCGGAAAGGGCCCCGAAGCGCCGCCCCGATGCTTTTCTCCTCCTCGGCCGCCGGAGATCCGCCTCGCCGCCCCGCTCGCCCCGATGCTTCCCCGAGCTCGCCGTTCGCCTCGTCGCAACTGCCGTGAGCTCCTGCTCCTGCTCCCCCTCTCCGCTCCCTCTCTCGCACTCCGTAGCTGCCGCACCACATCCAACCGCACGCGCCGCCGCCCGCACTCGTCGCCGGTGATGCTCCGGTGACCATTTGGTCCCGGGCATGCGCCCAACGCGCTCCCCGCATCGCGTAGAGCCTCCGTGGCACCTCGCCGCGCTCGTTTGCGCACCGCAGCCCCATCCCCACTTGCACCCGAGCTTCGGCCGCCGCTGAGCTCGTCGCCGGCACCACTCCGGCCACTCCTCGGCCGCGCCACCACCACAGTTGGATGCGGACGAGCGTCCGCATCCCGAAGCTGTGCTCCGCGCGCCAAACCGAGCCCTGTGGGCAAAACCCGAGGCTCGCCACCGCGGCTGGCCTCGCCGGCGTCAAGCCGCCGGTGGGTTTGACCCACTTTGACCACGGCGGGACCCCCCCTGTGTCCATGACAGGTGGGGCCGGCCTGTTAATTAGGTTAGGATTAGTGTTAACTAAAAATTAGTTAGACTAATTACACTGACACGCGGGACCCACTGTCAGGTTTGACCGGACAGTGACCTGTTGACCTGCTGACGTCACTATGAGGTCATGCTGACGCAATAATTCCTTTCTGGAATTTAAATAAATCTTAAATGATTTATTATTTTCAGGAAATGTTTAAAACTTCTAAAAATCATATAAATTCAACCGTAGCTCAGAATGAAATAATTTATATATGAAAAATTATCAGAAAAGTTCAAGGAATCCATCTGTACCATTTTCATGCATGTTTGAACAATGTTTGTCCTTTGTTTTGGACAAAACAAATAAAGGGCATTTAAATAATCATATATGGAGTTGGAATTTGAATCATGTATTCAAACCAACTTCATTTAAATCATAGCTAGGTGCATTAGCCCAAAACACATTCATATTGCCATGTCATAGCATGCATCATATCGTGCATTGCATTGATCGTGTTTCTACTGTGTTTGCCGGTGTTGTTCCCCCTCGATAGACGTTGTGCCGATGATGTGATCGTTGACACTGAGGAAGACTCAATGCTATCTTCAGAAGTGCCAGGCAAGCAAAACCCCCTTGTTCATTCCGATAAAATCCCACTCTCTCGCTCCTGCTCTCTTTTACTGCATTAGGACAACAACGACATATTTGTTACTTTCTGCGGTAGCTGAACCCCTTATCCTTTGCATGAACTGTCATTGCCACAGTAAATAGATGAAACCCACTAGCATGAGTAGGAGTTGTTTGAGCCCTAATGTGCCTACTCTTTCATGCTTGTTTGTCATGCCTGCTACTGCTTAGAGTTGAGTCAGGTCTGATTCATCGGGGATGAATCAGAGGTGTGTGAACATGTCCTACTATGTGTGAACTAAGTGTGTGAACACGATTTGGTAAAGGTAGCGGTGAGAGGCCATGTAGGAGTACATGGTGGGTTGTCTCATTGCAGCCGTCCTCAGGAACTGAGTTCTGTGTTTGTGATCCATGATCAGTTACTACCACACATTGGGCTCCGGGCGCTCCAAGATCTCTCGACTTATTAATCAACTCGATCTCTGTCCAGGAGTTGCAACTAGTTTCTGGTGTTTGTAGGTAGTGTTAGTAGTCTACCAAGTGGCACCCGGTACAGGTGGGCTTGGGACAGACTAGGCACAGTGGCACGGTGTACCAAGTGGCACCCGGATGGTGGGCTTGGGAACCCTGCACACATCATTTGGGGCCGTGAGCGACACCCCGGCCGGATCTCCTTGCGGATGGAACCCGAATAGGCGATAAACCTGGACAAGAGACTTGTGTGGTTAGTCAGGTCGTGGCCGACACCCTCGCTGGGCTTCCGCTTGAAGGTTGCCGAGATACACGAGGTGTACATGGCGGTAAGTGGCGAGAGCGTGTGTGAAGAAGTACACCCCTGCAGGGTTAATATGATCTATTCGAATAGCCGTGTCCGCGGTAAAGGACTTCTGGGTTGCCTGTACAGTTCGTAGACAAGTGAAAGTGGATACTCTAAAATACGCAAGATAAGCGTGAGTGCTATGGATGGCGTTCTCGTAGGGAGACGGGAGCGGATCCATAGTGGTGTATTGATATGGTGAATATGTGGACTCGTGTGCGCCACCTCAGAAGAGTTACTTGCAGTCGTAGTTCAGGATAGCCACCGAGTCAAAGCTGGCTTGCTGCAGTTAAACTCCACCACCCCCTTTGTTGATAATGATGCATATGTAGATAGATCTGATGTAAGTCTTGCTGGGTACATTTGTACTCACGTTGCTTAATTTATGTTTTTGCAGAGAGACTTCAGTCTCGCTAGTAGTACCGCGTGGACTCCGACGTTTAGCTTGTTACCTCAACTACGATCTTGTGCCCTCGGCAGGATCTGGTAGATAGTCAGGCTTCTCAGCCTTTTTCATTTATAGTTGTCTGTACTCAGACATGTTAAGCTTCCGCATGTGCTTTGACTTGTATGCTCTGATTGTTGGGTCATGAGACCCATGTTTGTAATATCTCGCTCCTCGGAGCCTATTGAATAAAATACTTGAGTTGTAGAGTCATGTTGTGATGCCATGTTGTATTTGCACATATCGAGCATATTGTGTGTATGTTATTGAAATGCTTGGTATGTGTGGGATCTGACTATCTAGTTGTTTATCCTTAGTAGCCTCTCTTACCGGGAAATGTCTCCTAGTGCTTCCACTGAGCCATGGTAGCTTGCTACTGCTCCGGAACACTTAGGCTGGCCGGCATGTGTCCTTCTTCGTTCCTGTGTCTGTCCCTTCGGGGAAATGTCACGCGATGAATACCGGAGTCCTGTTAGCCCGCTACAGCCCGGTTCACCGGAGTCCTGTTAGCCCAGTGCTACAGCCTGAATTCACTCGCTGATGACCGACACGTTCGATGCTGGGTCATGAATGCCTGTCCCTGTAAGTTTGTGCCACTTTGGGTTTATGACTAGCCATGTCAGCCCGGGCTCCTTATCATATGGATGCTAGCGACACTATCATATACGTGTGCCAAAAGGCGCAAACGGTCCCGGGCAAAGGTAAGGCGACACCCGTGGGGATACCGTGCGTGAGGCCGCAAAGTGATATGAGGTGTTACATGCTAGATCGATGTGGCATTGAGTCAGGGTCCTGACACTAAGTCAGCAAATTTTAGTATGCGGCGTCGATTGATGGCGTTGAGGATTCCTTCGTCCACACAGTTTTTGCAGAACACTGATATTGCGTCCTCGTCATGGCAATCTTTTACCTTGTCCTTGACAAGGAGAAATCTGGCCCAAAAGTCATGGACCTTCTCCTGAGATTGTCGTTTTATGATCATGAGAGCCTCTATGTCCAGGTGGGTGGGTGTAATTAAATCTGAACCCCGACCTAACCGGTTGTCCGGAGTCCGACAACCTTCAGACTAGACAGTCCGGGTTCCGGAATATCTTCTGATTGTTTGGGACCGTCGTCCGATGCTATGTTCGGAGGGCTGGTTGCATCCTTTCACGGGTGAGTATCTGGCTCTTCATGAATGGCGACCCGAGCATAGTCCGTCTTCAATATAGGAGAAGACTCGCCGTCCTGCTCCAGGACTGCCGCGATCTGGTGGGTGACCGTGGAGTTTCGATTTCTTCTTGATCGGTTTTAGGCCCGATCTGATCGTAATCTGTGACGATTCCCAAAGCAGCGATGCGATCTAGGAGCTCAATTAAGGACGAAAACTCAACCGGATCCATCTGCTTGGAGTGCTCGAAGTTGATGCGAAGGGGATTTTTGATGGCCCAAGAGGTCATCATTGGCTCCGCGGCCGAACGGGCGATCATAGTAAAGTCGCCCAGCCGGAGGGTTTGTCCCGAGGCCAAAACTACCCCTGCGGTAATGTTGTATTTAATGACAAGGCGAGCCATCGAGCCTTTCATTGACAACACACTGGAACTCTCAATGAAAGCACCAATGTCCGTGTCAAAACCGGCGGATCTCGGGTAGGGGGTCCCGAACTGTGCGTCTAGGATCGATGGTAACAGGAGATGGGGGACACGATGTTTACCCAGGTTTGGGCCCTCTCTATGGAGGTAATACCCTACTTCCTGCTTGATTGATCTTGATTAATATGAGTATTACAATAGTTGATCTACCACGAGATCGTAATGGCTAAACCCTAGAAGTCTAGCCTATGTGGGTATGGTAATGAGTATATGTGTTGTCCTTTCCGGACTATCCCCTTCTGTTTATATAGACACCGAGGGGATCTAGGGTTTACATGAAGTTGGTTACATAAGAAGGAATCTTCCGTCGCCAAGCTTGCCTTCCACGCCAAGTAGAGTCCAATCCGGACACGGTGCAGTCTTCGACCTTCATGTCTTCACAGCCCATCAGTCCGGCCCACGGATAACAGGCCGGACGCCCGAGGACCCTTTAGTCCAGGACTCCCTCAGCTGCGCCTAGCCTGTGCCCACGCTTGCTGCCTCCACCCCGACCACTTGTCTACTTCCGGCCAAAGGCCCTTTTGGTCTCGGTTTTTTTGGGTCAGCAAGAGAGACGCCAAGACCTGTAACCAGGACTGTCAGGCATCTTCTTTGAGATTTTTGCCAAGTACCACGATGACACGTCATGTTCATCTACCGCCGTCTTCGGAATCGCTAAGAACGGCAAGTACCTAGATACCCGATGCATAGAACAACTATCATCACCGACGACCCAGGTAGCAGAAATGCCAAGTACCCGATCGGCAAGTTCGTAGACCCCAAGTACCTCTTCGAAACGACCGAGTACCACTATCGTCAACCCTCGAAGACCCCGTGGACGTCAAGTTCCTCGTTGTGACCCTGAACACCTATGGAGTGTGTACAACTAAGAAGCGAGAATGACTACTTCCACTACGAACATCCCGAGAACGTCTACTTCCTCTACTTTGCACCGAACGAGAACCGTCCCGTTTGCACGCTTCGAAGGTATAACCCCGAGACGACCGCCCGTGAACGAATGCATGTGTTGTATGAGATACGTGTTTGGATGTTGTATCCTCCCGTGAACGTTAGTTGTTTCCCTCGCTTGGCACCGTCGTCGACCCGTGGGAACCCGGTATCCGGGATCACCCCACCATCCTTGCATGACACGCTCCCGTCACTTTTTCTTTTGCACCGACATCTTGATGAGTTGTCGGATCATCGGAATGTTGTGATGCATCATTTCCGTTGTCGTTGCTGTGGCACCCCCTTTCTTTCCGCCGTGGTGACAAAATGCTCCACATCTTATAACTTGCCAACATCTTCATAAAATTGCATAAAACTTGCACATGTCATCCACATCATGATAATAACATTTAAAATGTTTAAATTTTTGTTTGCTTCAATTGCTAAATGACATGTGGGTTTCACCGAAATGGTTATTTGTTGTTTCCGGCCTCACTTAATGCCGAAAATGTGTAGTTTACTTTTGCCTCACCTCTTGCCATGTTTAATAACATTTAATATTGTTGGGTACATAACCGATAGCGAACTAAATAAAAGGATGTGGTGTTTTGTTAATATGCATCTCGTTGCATATTGAGCTCCACTTAATTTGTAGTATTGTTTGTTGCACTTTGCCATGCCACGACTCTTTAAACCGGACATGCATCATACTTGATTGTGCATCATGCCATGTTTATGCTTGGTTGTTTACCATGTTGTTTGCTCCTTTCCGGTGTTGTTTCTTCTTGTTAGTTCCGGTAACGTCGCGTTTGTGAGGATTCGTTCGACTACGTCCGTTTGTATTCTTCATGGACTCGTTCTTCTTCCTTGTGGGATCTCAGGCAAGATGAACATACCCTCGATATCACTTCTATCTTTTCTTGCTAGTTGTTAGCTCTATCGCTATGTCGCGCTACCTACCACTTGTTATATCATGCCTCCCATATTGCCATGTCAAGCCTCTAACCCACCTTCCTAGCAAACCATTTTTTGGCTATGTTACCGCTTTTGCTCAACCCCTCTTATAGCGTTGCTACTTGCAGGTGAAGTTGAAGTTTGTTCCATGCTGGAACATGGATATGTTGGGATATCACAATATCTCTTATTTTAATTGATGCATCTGTATACTTGGTAAAGGGTGGAAGGCTCAGCCTTATGCCTGGTGTTTTGTTCCACTCTTGCCACCCAAGTTTCCGTCATACCGGTGTTATGTTCCTTGATTTTGCGTTCCTTACGCAGTTGGGTGTTATGGGAACCCCTTGACAGTTCGCTTTGAATAAAACTCCTCCAGCAAGGCCCAACCTTGGTTTTAACATTTGTCACCTAAGCCTTTTTCCCTTGGGTTCTGCAGACGCAAGGGTCATCTTTATTTTAAACCCCCGGGCCAGTGCTCCTCTGAGTGTTGGTCCAACCTGTCAACCGCCGGTGGCCACTAGGGGCAACTCTGGGCTGGCCTACTGGAAATTTGGACAATCTGGTGTGCCCTGAGAATGAGATATGTGCAGCTCCTATCGGGATTTGTCGGCACAGTCGGGTGGCTTTGCTGGTCTTGTTTTACCATTGTCGAAATGTTTTATAACCGGGATTCCGAGACTGATCGGGTCTTCCTGGGAGAAGGAATATCCTTCGTTCATAGTGATAGCTTGTGATGGGCTAAGTTGGGACACCCCTACATGGTATAAACTTTTGAAAGCCGTGCCCACGGTTATGTGGCAGATGGGAATTTGTTAATGTTCGGTTGTAGATAACTTGACACTTGACTTAATTAAAATGCATCAATCGCGTGCGTAGCCGTGATGGTCTCTTTCGGGCGGAGTTCGGAAAGTGAACACGGTCTTATGTTATGGTTGTGCATAAGTAGTTTCAGGATCACTTCTTGATCATTTCTAGCTTCACGACCGTTGTGTTGTTTCTCTTCTTGCTCTTATTTGCGGAAGTGTAACATCCCAAATTTCCAATTTGGAATGTTATACATAGATCATTCTTGCATATCATATTTTATTGCATTTCGTCTCGTGATCCTCAAAATCCTAAGAAACTCAAGGACCCTCGGAGAGAGTTGGGGATTTCCACGGTTTTCAAATTTGATTTTATCAAATTCTAAAACGAGGATTTTTGGTTTTAATTATTTTTCTCTCCAAAAATATTTCATAATAAAATATATGAGAGGAGATAATATGACTTCTCAAAAATAAATGAAATATGGGAGGAAAAATATTAAAATCAAATATTTGTTTCTATTTGGATTTTATTGCGATTTTATTTGCATTAGAAAAATTGCACGTTTTCAAAATTGCATTTTAGGGCTAAGAAAATGTTCATCTCATTCTAAATATTTTATTTAGACGGTGAAAATTTGTTTTGGCATTTTTAGAATTTTATTTTATTTTCTAGGATTTTTTTTGTTTCGGCGGAATTATTTAAAAAAATCACTCAGGGGCTGACTGGGCCGAAGCCCAGCCGCCGGCCCGCCTCTCCCCGCGATGCTGTCTCCTTCCAAGAGACCGACGCCGCCCCCCGCCGTCGACTTGAGGAGTCCGGCTAGGACTCCTCCCCGCCGCCTATTGCCCCCTCCCCAAGGCATCCCCTCCCCTTTATATACC
>NC_041382.1:433497719-433518845 GCF_002162155.2 Triticum dicoccoides
GCGCTGCCGCCACCTCGCCCCGCCGTCGCAGCCGCGTCTCATTGGACCGACGAGGTAGCCGCCTTTTTTAAAGAAAACCGATCCGGTTTTTTAAAGAAAACCCTAGTTCGTTTTTTTGGTTCGCTGTTTTTTTCCGGTTTTTCTTTTTAGCGGACGTTCGTCCGTTTCATTTTAACGAATGGTTTTCGCTCATTAGTTGCAGACAACGAACGCTCGTTCGTTAGCCTGTTCGTCAGTTTTCTTTTATCGGATTTTCCGCAGTTATTTCTGATCGCGATTTCTGATCCGATTTTCGTTCTAGTTTATCTTTTCGCTTGTTTGTCGGAATCAGGGGATTCAAGCACCTAGATCTTCGTCTCGAGACCCTCTTTACGCCTAACCAACTTGAACAAGATTTTGGTACTGTAAAATTTGACCTAGGTCCAGATTAGTAGACCGATCTTGTTTTCTTCGCCGTTTGAGTTTCGTTGCTCCGTTCAATTTGATTCTTTTTGCAAACCAGAGTTCTGAAGTTGAACTTTCTGGTTAGATCTTCTTATTTGAGTTTTACCCGTGTTTCTTTTGCTTGATTTCTTATGTATGCTATTGTTTGTTTGCGATAGAATTCCCGGAGTGCGAAGCGTGTTATTTGGAGTCTCTAGGTTTCGCAGATTGTCAGCAAGGCAAGTAACACTTTGATCATACCCCTTTATCACCCAGTTTTTATGCATTAGTTCCAATCCTCAAACATTGCATGGTTAGGATGTCATTAACATGTGGGTTGGGTAGTAGTTGATGAGGAAGAACCTATTGCCCTGTTATATTCAAACCCTTGGGAGTTACTTCTACACGTTGCTTATTGCTATGCTATGCTCGTAGACGTGGTTTGGGAGAGTGAAATCCATGACAGATGTGAGATTGTTAATTAATGGTTCAACTTAAGGTGGCAACTTAAATACACATCTGGGTGGATTGAGGCACCTGGAGTACCCAGTGTTGCCTGTATTTTTGGAAATCCCGGAGTACTCGTGTGATCTTCCTATGGACCGCCACCCAGGCTCAAAGGGAACTGAGATGATTCATGCTAGAAACTTCCGTGTGCAGCACAAGCTATTATGGGCTCTAGCATAGTTGAGTAAGTTACATGAAGCTATTGAAGAGGTGGATCTTTAGGTAGTGGGTTGTAGGTTTGGTACGGTCTACCCGGAGTAGAGAGTTAATGTTTCTGAAAGACTGTGTCTCAGTCATCCGTTTCTCAAACATCATGTAGTGCGAGAAATTCAATGGAGGCGACCGAGTCTTGTGGGGAAAAGTGCGCAAACCTTTGCAGAGTGTACAAACTAATCATGGTTAGCCGTGTCCCCGGTTATGGACATCTTGAGTATCTAGTACTTGGAGTATCTTAAGTATCTCATCACTCTTAAATTAATATTGTTGGGTTGATAATTACTTTTAATTGGGATTGTGTTGGAGGAACTTTCTCAATGATGTTTCAACTACCATGATAGTTAAATAAAATCTATTCCTTTGTTGTAGGGAAAAATTGGCTTTTTGCAAAAACTATAACCATAGAGCTTTCCACCAGCCAAATATGCATGTAGTGATAGCATTATTCTGTTCTTGCTCTACTGTGTTACTTTGCCAGCATATTCCATGTGCTGACCCGTTTTCGGGCTGCAATGTATTATGTTGTAGACTTTTCAGACGAGGAGTAAGGTTCGTTAGGTCGTTGCCGTGCAGCTTTATCTTCCAAGCCTTCCGTTGTTATCGTATTAGATGGCCTTAAGCCATATTTATTGTAATAAGTTCTCTTTGGAGACATTCAATGTAATATGTGTGTGATTGCTACTCTGTTATAAATCCTCGAGTACTGTGTGTGTCAGCATTACCGATCCAGGGATGACACTGAAGCATAGAGACTTGACCATCTGAGGTCGTGTCGCTACAAGATGGTATCAGAGCACATGCTGAGTGTAGGATACGACCACTAAGCTAAAACCATAGATCACTATTCTCTTCTCATTTCTGACTCCTCTCCATTTTCTACTCTTTAGGATGGCGGATGCAAGGAACAAGTTTGCACAACCGGATGAAGAAGCACCTTTTGGACGACACTTGAAGGAAGTCACTAGGTACCTGAACATAGGAATACCAAGCTTCATCGGGACTTACAACGCCACTTTGCCAGAAGAGGAGCGATGGATGATTCAAGTTCAAGTTCCAGGAAGGACCTTCACGCCAGTCACTAAACCCATAGAGTTTTCCTTCGATGCACCAACCTGGAGTCTAGGAAAGAGTATGGCAGCTCACATCACCATGGGACGCATTGGAGAAGTTTACAAAAAGGAACTTAAGGATACTATCTACCAGATTTGTGGGCGCCGAGACGAGCAATGGGAGATGATCAGCACCAGGAAGATAGATCAATTGCAGCTTTCATCCAGGAACTAAACCAGCACATTCGACGTCAGGAGAATCAGATGTGCGCAGGCATGATAGATCTGAAGAAGTCAATGACTAGGATCACGGAACTAGAGGAAGAACTCAAGGCTACACGTGAAGATTATGAGGAGGAAATCGTCGTACTAGTGGAGAAGAATGACGACCTGATTAAGAAGATTGGAATATTCATGGGAGGCCCCACATCAGTAGAAGAAGGCGAAGAACCCATGGAGATTCGCCCGGAGGAGTACATCATCATCGATGACACCAACTCCGGCCTTAGCGATGATGACTTTGAAGACGAAGCTGGAGCAGACATCATGGAGTCTTCAACTGAGGAATATTTTTAGTAGACCACCACATCAGTAGTAGTATTCCACCATGTAAATAGAGTAGTCTGAGCACTTTTACGATAGTTCTAGACCGATTGTATGCCCTTGCTTGATTGATTAAGTGAAATGATAGTGTTTGTCTCATGTGCGTATGGGTAGTGCTTTCTCATTAGACCTCATTCTATTCTAATCTCTCCCCTCTAAACCCATCAGATGCCTCCGAGACGTGACCCCGGATTTGCTTTCCCACTGGAGCTCACCCAGTTGATCCAGCAACAGAATACCATGATGCAGTTGTTAGTTCAGAACCAAGGCAACAACAACACACTACAAAAAAATACACTTCCATGATGATACGTGTTTGTCACAGTAGGTCGCTTTTTTGTCATGCATGTACATCCATGACAAATTTGTGACAAAATCAAGATAGTCATACCTATGCTGTCGTAGAAGTGTTCCATGACATTACCAAAATTATCATCACGGAAGTGTCCACTTCCATGACAATAAACCGCGCGTCACAGAAGTGCTTTCATCAAGGGTGACCGACATGTGGCATCCACCGTAACGGAACGCCGTTAAGCTATCGGGTCGGGTTTTGGATCTGATAACCCGTTAACAGCCTCGACCAATGGGGATTTTCCACAT
This sequence comes from Triticum dicoccoides, assembly GCF_002162155.2. Classification (NCBI taxonomy): domain Eukaryota; kingdom Viridiplantae; phylum Streptophyta; class Magnoliopsida; order Poales; family Poaceae; genus Triticum; species Triticum dicoccoides. The sequence goes on from NC_041382.1 coordinate 433,501,121, forward strand.
GTAAAATCATCATTGGCTAGAGGAAACACGTGTCGGCTCATCGTTGGGACAAATGTCATCCACTCACTGGACAGAAGGCGCCTATGATACGTCAACATGTGGCACAGCCCAATAGTGGCCCATTCCTGTGAAATTGCTGGCCCATTTGACTTGGTCAAAAGCTGGCGGGCCGGCCCATGGAAAGCCTGTTAACGGCCTGTTCGCCTATAGCCCATTTACAGCCTGCTAACCCAAGGCCCGTTACGCCCTATCCGAATTAGGCCCAGTAGTGTCATCTGGGCTGTCCAATATGATTCCAGTCCGTTTTCACTTCTGGCCCATGTACAGCCCTTGATGTCTTTCGACCCATATGAGGCCCTTTGCAACTCTTGGCCCATTAGCGGCCCGTGCTGAAACTGGCCCGTAATGAACAGTGTATTACTTTACACCCATTAACGGCCCATGGTGAAACTGGCCCGTAATGAACAGTGTATCACTTTATACCCATTAACGGCCCGTTATTCCGTTGGGCCGTTTCCAGCCCAAGTTAACTTTCGGCCTTTTGAGGGCCCATTTATTCTTGGGCTCATTTGCAGCATTCGGTTACTTACAGCCCGTTACTGTCATTTTCTGTTTATGGGCCAAATTCAGCCCGTCGTTACAGTCGGCCCGTTTGTGGATAGTTAGTCTGTTGGGCCATTTTCATAGCATCACCAAATACGGCCTATTAACGGCCCGTTATGGTCAGCCCATAAAACATACGATTTCCATTAAAGGCCCGTCTATGGCCCATTAAAGGCCCGTACAAGACCCATAAATGAGCCGGCGGCCCATGGATCCTACGAGACGTACAAGGCCCATGGATCCTACGAGACGTAGAAGGCCCATGGATCCTACGAGACGTAGAAGGCCCATGGATCCTACGAGACGTAGAAGGCCCATGGATCCGACGGCCCGTGAAGGGCCATGGTCGGGCGAATTGGCCCCCGTTTGAACGATATAGCATATTCAAAGAATTATCCTACTCAATACTATCACCTCTAAAAATCCTACACTATTACAACAAAGAGATCAAGGCATAGAAAGGTAGAATAATCCTTCACTATACAATAAAGAAATTATAGCCGATTATACCCACTGGGCATTATGGTTCGGCATAGGTGATAATAAAGCATACACAAACAACAAATTACATACACTGGGAAAATACAGCTCATACATCATGGACGCGCATCAACTTAACTCCATTTGAACTATAATCTCTTCAGAAAATAGGATTGGCCGGATTCAGATAGCACAAATTTCAGTCTGCAAAATCTCCAATTCCTTCATGGTTACCTCAGTGTCTTGTTTCATTTTTTGACTCCTGCATCTAATACCTACATGTCCAGTCTCAACTTGTTGATTATACGTTGACAATCATGTACACGTTGTCTTGCCACCTCTAGTTGATGCTCGAGAACATCAGCACATTCCAATTCCAATCCATAATCATTCGGTAACGGCCATGCCGCACTGCTCGCAGATCTTTGTGTTGATGTCACTTCATCCTGAAATGTTTCTGTAAGTACACATGACTAGGGCAATAATATAGTTACAACAGTGAAGCGAACAAGACACTATTTTGTACTACATGGCAAAACAGGACTAACAATAATGTTACACATCACTTTCAAAAAATTTGTTACACATCGTGAAGCATAAGCAGGTGATATTTTAAAAATTATAAAAAAGATAGTCTGTGCAGCCTGCACACAGAAATCCCTCTTAGCTCACCAGAGGAGCATGATGTTGGGGCCCAATCAAAAACACGGACAAGTTACAAATTTAGACAGCACGTTGCGTATAAGTAAGCAAGCAGTTGGCCATTCTGTGCCTCAATTAAAGTCTTAGGGAGCATAATGAACAGCAGAGGGTTTCATACAAACATACTACAGCATGCAAAACTATGCAATCATTAGCGAAGTATAAACTAGATTGTGAGCCTCATGCAATAATAGTTGGTTAATAGACTTCAAAGCTTCAGGCACACTTCGGCAGAGTAATTAAATGGTAAGGCCTTTAATTATGTCAACTAATAGTGATACAAGTACCGAACATCAGGCATGATTATTTGGGCATCTCATTAACTGAGGACAAATAAAGCAATTGAAAAGAGAAAATTAACTATGCCTAAAACAAACAAGGAATTGAATTGTTGAGTTGCATACAGTGACTTACCTTAGCAGGTTGAAGAGGCTCAACGCAGCTCCTACTTCTCTTGCAAGGCTCCTTCCTAACATCTTGTACATGGAAATCCTCAATCTTATCTTCATTGCACCCCCTCTGCAAGGTGACACAAACTAGTTACTCGTCTCCTTGGAAGATAAATATGCATACTTTCTAGTCTATGAACAAAAAGGATGAGATTATAACAAAACAACACCACATAATTATGTCAACTAGTTACCCGTCTCCTTGGAAGATAAATATGCATACTTTCCTAACATACTTGCCTACTGTAGTGTACAACCAAACCTTTATGTCACCTATGAGTTAGACAAGGCCCCACTACAGCAGCCCTTAGTGTTTAAATTGTTGACAAGCTCTGTTAGAGTGTTAGGTCAAGAACAGCAAGTAATCGAAGCAAACAGTCCTAGTATGGCTGGCTGATGCAAACACGCAATTGAACAGATGTGTGAGCAAATCTTACATATCAAGAAAAGAAGCAAAGAAGGAGGCTTAAAGACCATCACTTGACTGACCAGATTTAAGGGGCATTTAAACATCATGTGCAATGTATGAACTAACATAAACATTGCATATTCCAGACTCTACAATGGAATGCACATGTATTAGGTTATGCCATGTATGATGATGCCTAAATGTACAGATAGCAGGCAGGAGTGATTCATCATTGCATGCACAATTGAATTGCAGGTTAAGGGCCAGTCTGATTCCGCCTTTTCAGGGCATATTGTCAAAATAAGCATAAAAGATGTAAAGAAGTCATTTTTGAGTTATGGGCTTGGGCTTAACTAATTTCTCTTTGGAGGGGGGTGTTTCGGGTAGAACCTCACTAAAAATTGAAGGGAAGGGGAATAGTGAAATGACTCTGTTGTCTGCCTATATTACACTCAAATGCAACTGCTAACGCCCGTGTCACACCTGACCCTCAAGTAAAAACAAACACGCAAGCATTCATTGCCCTGCCCGCTTGCATCTCCTCTCCCCTTTCCCTCTACCTCGATCCCCTGCCTGCAGCACTAGGGTTCCTCCAGCGAGCCATCGCCACTGGTGCACTACATCTTGTACTTTTTCATTGTGTAACCCTATCTACAAGTTAACACGGCTAATTTCAGACATCTCTACATGGTACTACATTGCATATCCCTTGCACATATTTAAAGCACCAATTAACGATTGTGTGCGTACCAGAAACTAGTCATGACTCTGTATGCTGGACTAGTAGGCACTCTAAGGGAGCCTAATGTAGTGCACTGGAATTCCTACATGCCACCTACGATTTTCTGTAATGTACTGCCCCTATTCCTAAATATATGTCTTTGTAGAGATTCCAGTATGGACCACATACAGATGTATATATATGCATTTTCGAGTGTAGATTCACTCATTTTGCTCCGTATGTAGCCTATAGTGGAATCTCTAGAAATACTTATATTTAGGAACGGAGGTACGAGGTAGTATCATGTATGACATCTACATATCTAATTTAGCAGCCAGTAGTGGAAATCATTGTCTGCACAAAGGGATTACTGGTCGAAAATCCTAGCAAAGCACGCTGGCAGGCACAGAACAATACAAGAGAGAGAGAGAGACGCGCTTACAAGATCATAACAATGCCTCAGTCCAGGATCTTGGTTGGCCAAGCTGTTAGATCCAGAAGAAACATCGTCCTTGTAGTTTTTGCCAGCTGCATAACAGGTAACAGCGACCGGTTAGTATATTTGAAGTACATCGGGCAGGTGATGCTGGACGGGTTTAAAGGTGACAAGTACCTAGGCTGTGGCGGGTGCTTGGCATCTCTTCAGACTGTGGGAATCAGGTTAGAAACATCGAGGGTGATGACGCTGCGCTGGCTGTCGGGGTCTGGTAAGGAGATCTAGAACCGTCGAGTAGGGTGTTTGTGGAGCGGCTCCGGTAGGGTGGACAACGGTGTGGGCGAAGCAGATCTATGGCCGTGGACGAGGGCGTAGGTGAAGCTGCTTCGGTGGTTGGGTTAAGGATGGTGTCGACGATGCGGATCTGCGGCCATGGACGGGGCGTCAGAAGCTGCTCCGGTGGTTGGGTTAAGGGTGGTGTCGATGATGCGGATCTGCAGCCGTGGATGTGGCGTCAGAAGCTACTCCGGTAGGTTGGATGAGGGTGCGAGGAAGCGGATCTGAGGCCGTGGACTTGTGAGTTGGCAAAGCGGCCCCGGTAGGGTTGAGAATGGTATAGGCGAAGCTACTCCGGTAGGGTTGAGGAAGGTGTCGGCGAAGCGGCTCCGGTAGGGTTGAGGAAGGTGTCGGCGAAGAGGATCAGAGGCCGTCTACGGGGGCGTCGGTGGGGCGGCTCCGAGGGGTGTGGACGAAGCGTCTCCAGTGGGGAGTACGAATGAGCCACTGCAGATGCGCGGCGGTTGACGAGAGTACCGGCGAAGCAGATCCGGCGTCGTGGACAAGGCCGGCACTGATTGGACTGTGGTACAGTGGTGGATGAACAGTCTACTTGTTTCTAGGGGAGGTGGGAGGGGTAGATGCGACCACAGAAGCAGATCCGGCGAGGTGGACGCCGCTGGCAGTGAATGGGCTATGGTACGCTGGTGGATGAGCAGTCTAGGGTTTTGAGAGGGGAGGGGAGAAAGGGCGATGAAGTACGGACGACGTGATGTAAGATGCTCTGGTGCTATGGAGTTAGTCGTTTTTGCGGGAGGGGGAGAGGAAATGGGGGTGCCGTGTAGTGGGGGAACCGAAAGTTACCAAAGCAGCCCCGACCTATCATGTAGATGAGGGCGCTATTGTAACTGTTGGTCTCCGTGCACCAAGGACAAAAGGGGGATTTCGCATGCTAAAGACTAAGGTGGCGGAAATTTTAGAAGGAGGCAGGAGATTTTGCCGCCCGCTGTAACACCCCAAAATTCTAAATTTTGGAATGTTGTACTAATTAAAAATAATTTTGATTGTTTGTTTAACTGTTGAGTGATTGATTGTGTGAAATTGACTGGAATTTGAAACTTTTTGAAAGTTTAATGAGAGGGAATGAAATTACTTTCCCAGGCTTTCTTTTTGACTTTTGATCTCTGAGGATTCAAATTCATTTCATCATCATAACACTAGAGTGAAGATGACATGACTTCTTCCATTTGAAATGAAAAGGGTTTTTGAAAAAGAATATTTGAATTCCATCTGAAAGTATTTCAAATTCATAAACTTTATGCAACTCAATAATTTTCATGAGGGAAGATAAAATGACTTTGTTCAAAGTATATGAAATATGAGTTGGAAGTATGAAGAAAGGTTTGAAGATGGTTTGATTTTTTTTAAATTCAAAACCATTTGGAGTTATTTGGTTTTATTTTGAATTATTTTTCTCCAGAATTAAACTATATGGAAAATAGGGTAAAATGATTTCCTACATTATAAAAATGGAGAAAAATTTAGTTTGAAATAATTTTGGTATCTTAATGTAATTTTATTTGAATTTTAATTGCATCAGTAGCACTTTCTGATTTATTAGAATTTATGTGAATTTTATTTCACCATTTAAAAATGTTCATGTTGTAGGATTTATTTTTCCGGTCATTTTGATATATTATATGCCTATATAAAAATATGTTTGTTTGTTTTTTTATGAGTGTGGTTTCTGCGATGTTTTAAAAAAAACAACAAAGCCGCCCGGCCAGGCCAGCGAGGCCCAGCTACAGGTCGGCCCAGACTAGCGCTAGCCCTAGGGCTAGCGCACACGCGCAGGTCCGGGACGAACTCCCAGGAGCGCCGCCGCCACCTCTCTCGCTTGTCTCTCTCTCCCTCGTTTTTTTCTTTTTTCTTCTCTCTTCACGTTGGGACCCACCTGGTCTTCTTCCTCCTCATGAAAAAAAAGGAACAGGAGATTGCCATGCCACCCGCGTCTGTGATCTCTGGAATCAATTTCTCGAGGCTGCCCCCTTGCCCAAGATCATGCCCTATAAATACCCCACAAACTCCTCGTCCGACCCCCAAAAAAACCCCACGCGGAGACCACCTCTACCTCACGTGTTCTTCTTTTGAATCTCGCCGGAGCCCAGACGGTTCACCGTAGATCCCGACGCTGGTGAGAAACCCCGACCTACGAAACTTTGTCTCTTCAACTCCCATCATGTAGGCGCACCTCTTTGACATCTTCTCAATCTCCAGGAAGCACCGGAGCCCCGCCGTGGACCTCGCCCGACATTGTCGGAGCACGGAGTTCATCTCAATGTTCTGCTCACCTCGATCACCGTAGACGACCATCTACACCAAAAATCAATTGCCCTCGCCACACCGCATCTCCTGGACATCACCGCCTCCGCCTCCGGTCATCGGAGCCGTCGCCCCGCCGACCTCCACTTCCCTGCCTACACGAGTTCCTCTGTGTAAGATCGAACCTCTTCCTCTGTTCGTTGGTGTTTTTTTTCTTACATCGAACCATTACGTTAGATTGGATCTGCTTAGCAGGTCGGTTTTATTTTTCATTAGATCGGTTTTAGTGTAGGGTTATTTTTTTCGGTTTAGATCTAAACCGGCTCACCGGTTTTTGTAATTATACACTATACGCGGTTTGATTAGTTAGCGCCTGAGCGCAGTATAACTTTAGATCGCACAACCCTTAGGCCCAAGAGCGCCTGTTTTTGTTTTTTTATGTAATTTCGTTTCTGTTTTTAAAACAGAATAGTTTCAATCTTGTAAAATCCGCAGTTAATTATCTACGAGGTATTTTTGAGTGATTCCAACTGCCTTGGATCAAAAATTTTATGAAGTTTCTGTTAGTTTAATTGTATTTCATATTTGAGCAGTTTAAATTTGTGTTTGTATGAATTTTCTCAAATCACTAGATTTGAGCTATTTTGAGTTAGGAATATTATTTTTGACCGATTCTTTTTGCTACTGGTTACTTATTAGACTAGCTACGCAGTAGTGTTTAGTTTGCATGTGAGTGAGTTAGTTAGATTAGCTTTTTATTGTAAACAGTACTGTTTACTCTGTTTTTAGTACTGTTTGTAGTTTAATTATTATTAATTAGTTTTAATTAGTTTCTTTTGGTAGTTTTCGCCAGTGTGTCATATATTCTATTGTTTAACAGTAGGTGATTTCTAGGATTTATTAGACTTAGTATTCTTGAGGTTCTAGGTGTTGTTTGTTGTATGACTAGTTGCTAGCAATAGGAATAGTGTTAGAGGTTCTAGGTACTGTTAGAATTTTATTATAGGAAAAATACTTTATGTTACTTAGCGAATAATTATTTCTACCTTGTGTTAAATATTTTTGTTTTAGGATTTTTACTTGTTGTTATGTAGAGTTGTTGTGGTGTAGATTAGCCCTATAAGTTTATTTGAGTGATTTGGAGTTTTATTTGGTTTTTACCTTCGATCCTATTTCAATTTCGTTGTTATTTTGATTGTTACGATTTAGTGCTAGAATGATTGCTTATGTGAATACTATGCTTGCTTGTATAGATTTCATCGGAGAGTGACGACTAGTTTATCAAGTTTTTAAGAGCGATAATATCTTCAGCAACTGGCCAGGCAAGTTCACTTTGACCATGTTTTTCATACCTATGTTTTATTTGCATGTAGTAGCACCTTTTCAATAATCCCTCCAGTAGTGATATTGATTTCTTGTAGTTGAGTAGAATGCATGAGGTAGGAACCCATCTTCCTGTTATCAAGCCCGGGACATTATAAAGTTTTAATGCTACGCTATAGTAGACGGGGTTTGGTATGAGTGCGTGAGTACGTCAATGGCGACAACTTCATGATGGCACCGGCATGGACTGCATCTTCAGGACTCCTCAAGATTTCAAGACTCAAGACAAGAATTCAATACACACTACTGGGTGAAGGACGGTTGACGGGCACCCTGGAGAAACCAGTGGTTGGCCGGGATGCATGAAGAAGCTCCATGACATCTTGCGGAAAGCTTCACCCAGACTCAAAGAGACGGAAGAATACTTCATGCCTGGAGGCTTACCTGTGCAACCGCAAGTCACTATGGGCTCTGGCTTGGTTGACCTTAGTGGTGACTCTGGCTGGGACGGTGCTAGCAGATGTAGAACTATGGTAGGATTGGATGAGCACCAGACAGTGGTCAGAGGAACTCTTCGGAAGACCATGTTTCGGTCATCTTGTTTCTCAAACACCCTGAAGTGCGAGAATGTAAAGAGAGGGATCGAATCTTGCGGGTAAAGTGTACAAACCTCTGTAGAGGGTTAAAACCTAATCGATTAGCCGTGTCCCCGGTTACGGACAATTTGAGCCTCTGGACTTGGATCTATCTCGGAACTCTCAACACCGGACTGATAATTTAATTGTGGGCAACTTATGATGATTTGGGTATGAGACATCGGTTGGCGGAACCATGTCATGGCAGAAAACTCCGTAGTACAGACTCCTGATATTCCTTTGTTGTAGGGAAAATAAAACTAGCTTTTACGCAAAAACATCAGACACAGAGCCACAAAGCCATATTGCATATAGAATAGTTTTATCATCTGCTTTTCTCATATTGTGATCTTGCCGGTACATTCAATGTACTGACCTACACGGCCGCAACATCTCATGTTGCAGATATGTTCCTTCCGACGAGTAAGAGTACAGTACAGGGTTACGGTCTACACTCAACCTGCCGATGGCGTTGATGGGACTCCACACCCGATTGTTTGTTTCCGTTGAGACTTATGAGGTATATATATCAGTTTTACGTTATTTATACATGTGATTGCACTTTGATATATACATTGATGTACTGTGTGTGTGCCAGCATACCGATCCAGGGATGGCACAGATACACAGAGGCTTGACCGTCTGAGGTCGGGTCGCTACAGATATGGTATCAGAGCACATGTTGACTGTAGGACGACACCCTAGAAATCGGAAAGCTCGTAGGACAGGAAATCTCTAAAACTTTATTTTCAAAAGAATCCATTACTTCTCATCTTTTCTGATTTTATCAAATATCTTCTCTTACCTCAAATAGTTAGAATATACCCCCTTTCCCTTTTGACCACACGGAGGACCAACTGAAGCCGCTCCAAGAAGGATAAGATATCGGACAACCGATGACCATTTCAGAGTAAATAGGATTTCACCATGCATTAAAATAGTTGAAGCTACAACAGTTGAAGACTCCGGAGACTCGAAGAATCTGAAGACTCTAAAGATTTATTTGACTTCTAGAAGACCAAACCCCTGTTACATACTTATGTTAGATGCGATGATTTGTGAGCTGTAATCTGTTTGATGTTTTTCCGACAACCACAAATAAAACCCATTTTCAAAACTATTGCTTGTATTGTGTGTATAACTCCCCACCTCTCTCTTATCTCACCCTAAAACCCTTGGACCCAGTAGATGATGAATGAAGTTGGACTGGTATTCTCTGGACTGAAAACCCAGCCAGAGGCAGAGCTATGGATTCAGAACATGGAGAATCACTTCGGGAGCAATTTGGTTTCAAGGAAGAATGAAGTATCATATGCTCTTCAGTACTTTGAAGGAAGTGCTGCAACATGGTGGCATATGCATCAAGCTATACAGGGATGGAATGGAGCAAGGACTTGGGAAGAATTCAAGAAGACTCTGACAAGATCATGTCTTATCCGGAAGCACCATGATACCCCAAGAAATAAACCTTGTGCCTGCAAAATTTGCGGAGAAATAGGACACACCCAGGAGAAACACAAGGAGGGATGCCCTCATTGTAAGGAGAAACACCCAGCTGAGGAATGCCCAACTAGTCAGGTGACTTGTTTCTTGTGTGAAGGAACCATCCACTACCCAGCTCAGTGTCACATTTACCCCACGGTGCAACAAACTATTCAGAAGCAGGAAGAAGGAATGAAAGAAGCCCTCTGAGAAGTTATGAAAGAACATATGATTAAGGAAGGTGTTGAAGACCCTGATGGAGAAAGCCTCAACAAATTTTACTCCAATGCTTGTTATTCATGTGGAAAAGAAGGACATTTTTCACAGTATTGCACCAAGGAAAGAAAAAAGTATCTGGGATACTTCCCGACAGAAGCAATGGAGTTTGATCCATAGGGAATAGAATGTTTGATCAGAACGAAGAAAACTAGGAAGAGAAAACAAAGACACCCTCAGAAGAACCCAATTTCTGCAAAGAGGGACAAGAGTCATATTACCTGTTTTGAATGTAAGGACGTCGGGCATTATGCCAATGATTGTCTCGAAAGGAAGCAAGGAACTCAAGGAGTGGGCACCATCACCAAGAAGCCTCGAGACATGCCGGAAGTTATTTGTTTTCGTTGCAAGGAAGCATGACATCTTGCTAGGGATTGTTCAAATCATGAGAAATCTGGAGCTGAGTAGTGGAGATGTTGATATCAGTAATAAGGGTAGTATGGAAAACACTTTTCATGAGAATGCGGGGTTGAGTTATGTAATAGATTACTCAGAGATTGTAATAATTCATGACTCAATAAAGTTGATATGTCATATGCTGAAAGGCTTTAAGGAGTTGTTATGTTTTATCTTGGAAATTAATATTCTGGGTGAACATGGAAGAAAATGAGTTGTGATACATAAACTGGATGTTGGAAATTGAGTTTGAAGTTCTTTTTGGATGATATGAATGTGTACCCAAGGAGATATGTACCTTATTCTGAGCACCATTTTTGTTTTACAACTGCAGATGACGACCCTTTATGAGTCTTTCCTTAAGGGCCCGAAAACGATCATGACCCTGACAAGTGATCATGATTACCCAAAAATCCTGAAGGACATGATGAAGCATATTGAAGGAGATGCAGTCTACAAAGGCTATACCTTCATGCCAAAGGGAGTGGAACTTTGGTATGTGGAGGTACACCTCCACCGTATGAAAGGAGTTTGCCCAAAGACGATGGGGCAGTACCTTTTCATCTCACGTGTACCACAAGCAACTTTCTTCGACGCTGTTCGTGAAGCAGCCATGGAAGCCATACGCCAGATCGGAGATATACTTGAAGCAAGACTCCGTTATACTCAGGAATACCTAAGCGAAGTGCATGCAAAGATGATGGAGATGAAGCTCAAGGCCACCACGATGAAAAAGAAGATTGAATATTTCAAGGAGCATGTCGCCCAATTCCAGTGGGACTGAAGGATCCTCAAGGAGGAAAAATGAATAAAGTGGGAAGTAATTCTTGACCATACCAAACCATGTGGATGGAGGCATTTGTAATAAAGTATTTCTTTGGAATTTGGATTTATGAAAAATGGTTAAGGAGGTAATAAAAGATTTGATATGAAAATAATATGATTTATGGATGAACTAGTGCATTTCATTTAAGTGTGGTAGTACTTTGTAAAGCCACAGAATCAATGAAGAAAAAGGCGTTGTTCATGATGGTCCATAGAAAGGAGCTGGACGAAATAAGTTGGAGTTTGATTATGATGGTTACCACAAGAGTATGACAAAATGAAGTACTATTGGATTTAAAGGAGGTTTAATGTTGGAATATGGAACAACTGTAACTCCACGGATGAGTTAACACTATGCAAGCGCTGAAGTGGACCCATAACCCACAGGCCCAGGATTTGAAAAAGGCACAAGCACAATCTTGTTGAAGGAAGAATTCTGGAAGAAGCTGTGAATTGATCAACAGACGTTACATAGGATGTTACGTAAACCCCGAGATTGTGAAGAACGATAGATGTTTTGTTCAGCTTGCAGAATCAATGGATTTACCCGAACCCAGTTCGAGGACAAGAGAAATTTCTGCAAAGCTTGTGAGGATGCCCGACTATTAGAAATACGAGATTCGCTAAACATTATGCAGGGTAATGATCTGGGTGCGGAATGAATTGATCACCATACCGACTTACTCTTATCATTCACTCTTGATATTTGGAATGGTAAACCTGAGAGACTTACCCATAGTAAAGTGACGACGCTCGTTGAAGCCTTTCTTAAGCCTTAGAATGGTATGATGATAAACCCATGTACATGGCAGCTGTTGCCAATCGTAGATTATACGGTGAGAATGAAGCCAATGCCCTTTTTCTGCAGAAACCATTAATGGTAGGCCACCATGAGTATTTTGATAGTTGTCTAGAATGGACGCATACCTATCAGCTAAGATCCAGTCTCGGATGAACTTCATCTTTGACGAAGCGACCAAAGATTTTGAGGAAAATGCTATGCTTCTGATAGAAGAGCGTTAATGAAGGAGCTATTGTAAGATATGTGAAGAGATAGATATTGTCAGCACTCCGGAGGAAGTATCTGAGTTTATTGGAACTGTAACCTTGCTTTTAAGTGTGGTAGCACCCCTGACCCTTTCGGCCAAAATATTTGCTAGAAGACCCCCAACCCCTAACCTTTTCTTGCTAGCCTCTTCGAATCTCGAGGACAAGATTCATTTTAAGTGTGGTAGTTTGTAAAATCCCAAAATTCTAAATTTTGGAATGTTATACTAATTAAAAACAATTCTGATTGTTTGTTTGATTGTTGAGTGATTGATTGTGTGAAATTGAGTGGAATTTAAAACTTTTTGAAAGTTTAATGAGAGGGAATGAAATGACTTTCCCAGGCTTTCTTTTTGACTTTTGATCTCTGAGGATTCAAATTCAGTTCATCATCATAACACTAGAGTGAAGATGACATGACTTCTTCCATTTGAAATGAAAAGGGTTTTTGAAAAAGAATATTTGAATTCCATCTGAAAGTATTTCAAATTCATAAACTTTATGCAACTCAATGATTTTCATGAGGGAAGATAAAATGACTTCTTCAAAGTATATGAAATATGAGTTGGAAGTATGAAGAAAGGTTTGAAGATGGTTTGATTTTTTTTGAATTCAAAACCATTTGGATTTATTTGGTTTTATTTCAAATTATTTTTCTCCAAAATTAAACTATATGGAAAATAGGGTAAAATGATTCCCTACAAAAATGGAGAAAATTTAGTTTGAAATAATTTTGGTATCTTAATGTAATTTTATTTGAATTTTAATTGCATCAGTAGCACTTTTTGATTTATTAGAATTTATGTGAATTTTATTTCACCATTTAAAAAATTTCATGTTGTAGGATTTATTTTTCCGGTCATTTTGATATATTATATCCCTATATAAAAATATGTTTTTTTATGAGTGTGGTTTCTGCGATGTTTTAAAAAAACAACAAAGCCCCCCGGCCAGGCCAGCGAGGCCCAGCTATAGGTCGGCCCAGCCTAGCGCTAGCCCTAGGGCTAGCGCACACGCGCAGGTACGGGAGGAACTCCCAGGAGCGCCGCCTCCACCTCTCTCGCTTGTCTCTCTCTCCCTTGTTTTTTTCTTTTTGCTTCTCTCTTCACGTTAGGACCCACCTGGTCTTCTTCCTCCTCATGAAAAAAGGAACAGGAGATTGCCATGCCACCCGTGTCCGTGATCTCCGGAATCAATTCCTCGAGGCTGCCCCCTTGCCCAAGATCATGCTCTATAAATACCCCACAAACTCCTCGTCTGACCCCCCAAAAAAACCCCACGCCGAGACCACCTCTACCTCATGTGTTCTTCTTTTGGATCTCGCCGGAGCCGAGACGGTTCACCGTAGATCCCGACGCTGGTGAGAAACCCCGACCTACGAAACTTTGTCTCTCCAACTCCCATCATGTAGGCACACCTCTTTGACATCTTCTCAATCTCCAGGAAGCACCGGAGCCCCGCCGTGGACCTCGCCCGACATTGCGGGAGCACGGAGTTCATCTCCATTCTGCTCACCTCGATCACCGTAGACGACCATCTACACCAAAAATCGATTGCCCTCGCCACACCGCATCTCCTGGACATCACCGCCTCCGCCTCCGGTCACCGGAGCCGTCGCCCCGCCGACCTCCACTTCCCTGCCTACACGAGTTCCTCTGTGTAAGCACGAACCTCTTCCTCTGTTTGTTGGTGTTTTTTTCTTACATCGAACCGTTACGTTAGATTGGATCTGCTTAGCAGGTCAGTTTTATTTTTCATTAGATCGATTTTAGTGCAGGGTTATTTTTTCCGGTTTAGATCTAAACCGGCTCATCGGTTTTTCTAATTATACACTGTACGCGGTTTGATTAGTTAAAGCCTGAGCGCAGTATAACTTCAGATCGCACAACCCTTAGGGCCAAGACCGCATGTTTTTGTTTTTTTTATGTAATTTCGTTTCTGTTTTTAAAACAGAATAGTTTCAATCTTGTAAAACCGCAGTTAATTATCTACGAGGTATTTTTGAGTGATTCCAACTGCCTTGGATCACAAATTTTATGAAGTTTCTGTTAGTTTAATTGTATTTCATATTTGAGCAGTTTAAATTTGTGTTTGTATGAATTTTCTCAAATCACTAGATTTGAGCTATTTTGAGTTAGGAATATTATTTTTGACCGATTCTTTTTGCTACTGGTTACTTATTAGACTAGCTACGCAGTACTGTTTAGTTTGCATGTTAGTGGGTTAGTTAGATTAGCTTCTTATTGTAAACAGTACTGTTTACTCTGTTTTTAGTACTGTTTGTAGTTTAATTATTATTAATTAGTTTTATTTAGTTTCTTTTGCTAGTTTTCGCCAGTGTGTCATATATTTTATTGTTTAACAGTAGGTGATTTCTAGGATTTATTAGACTTAGTTTTCTTGAGGTTCTAGGTGTTGTTTGTTGTATGACTAGTTGCTAGCAATAGGAATAGTGTTAGAGGTTCTAGGTACTGTTAGAATTTTATTATAGGAAAAATACTTTATGTTACTTAGCGAATAATTATTTCTACCTTGTGTTAAATATTTTTGTTTTAGGATTTTTACTTCTTGTTAGGTAGAGTTGTTGTGGTGTAGATTAGCCCTATAAGTTTATTTGAGTGATTTGGAGTTTTATTTGGTTTTTACCTTCGATCCTATTTCAATTTCGTTGTTATTTTGATTGTTATGATTTAGTGCTAGAATGATTGCTTATGTGAATACTATGCTTGCTTGTATAGATTTCATCGGAGAGTGACGACTAGTTTATCAAGTTTTTAAGAGCAATAATATCTTCACCAACTGGCCAGGCAAGTTCACTTTGACCATGTTTTTCATACCTATGTTTTATTTGCATGTAGTAGCACCTTTTCAATAATCCCTCCAGTAGTGATATTGATTTCTTGTATTTGAGTAGAATGCATGAGGTAGGAACCCATCTTCATGTTATCAAGCCCGGGACGTTATATAGTTTTAATGCTACGCTATAGTAGACGGGGTTTGATATGAGTGCGTGAGTACGTCAATGGCGACAACTTCATGATGGCACCGGCACGGACTGCATCTTCAGGACTCCTCAAGATTTCAAGACTCGAGACAAGAATTCAATACACACTACTGGGTGAAGGACGGTTGACGGGCACCCTGGAGAAACCAGTGGTTGGCCGGGATGCATGGAGAAGCGCCATGACATCTTGTGGAAAGCTTCACCTAGACTCAAAGAGATGGAAGAATACTTCATGCCCGGAAGCTTACCTGTGCAACCGCAAGTCACTATGGGCTCTGGCTTGGTGGACCTTAGTGGTGACTCTGGCTGGGACGGTGCTAGCAGATGTAGAACTACGGTAGGATTGGATGAGCACCGGACAATGGTCAGAGGAACTCTTCGGAAGACCATGTTTCGGTCATCTTGTTCTCAAACACCCTGAAGTGCGAGAATGTAAAGAGAGGGATCGAATCTTGCGGGTAAAGTGTACAAACCTCTGCAGAGGGTTAAAACCTAATCGATTAGTCGTGTCCCCGGTTACGGACAGTTTGAGCCTCTGGACTTGGATCTATCTCGGAACTCTCAACACCGGACTGATAATTTAATTGTGGGCAACTTATGATGATTTGGGTATGAGACATCGGTTGGCGGAACCATGTCATGACAGAAAACTCCATAGTACAGACTCCTGACATTCCTTTGTTGTAGGGAAAATAAAACCAGCTTTTACGCAAAATCATCAGACACAGAGCCACAAAGCCATATTGCATATAGAATAGTTTTATCATCTGCTTTTCTCATATTGTGATCTTGCCGGTACATTCAATGTACTGACCTACACGGCTGCAACGTCTCATGTTGCAGATATGTTCCTTCCGACGAGTAAGAGTACGGTACAGGGTTACGGTCTACACTCAACCCGCCGATGGCGTTGATGGGACTCCACACCCGATTGTTTGTTTCCGCTGAGACTTATGAGGTATATATCATTTTTACATTATTTATACATGTGATTGCACTTTGATATATACATTGATGTACTGTCTGTGCCAGCATACCGATCCAGGGATGGCACAGATACACAGAGGCTTGACTGTCTGAGGTCGGGTCGCTACACCCGCGGGATCGTTCGTATCCAGTTTCAACTAATTTTGGACCGTGCTAGCGGGAAGGTCATGCTAGAGTTTGTACATGGGGCATGCGTCAGTAGTTAATAACTGGTGTGAAGTCCACCCCAGAAAAAAGACAATAACTCGGGTTGATGCGCCGATAACTTGGACGTTCACACGGGCGCGGCCAATCGTACGGGTGTAGTGGCGCGTTCACAAAAAAGGGATCAAACGCTCAGCCTATGTATTTCTCGTGTAAATAGATAATTTAGTGCCATTGGTTATTTACTTTAAACATAATGCATTGACGTGTTAGTGTAGAGGCGCACAAAAAGAAATGGATATTGTAGTCAGCTACTTAAAAGTGCTACCTCATATGATTACATAGCCTCCATTTCATAAATTGCGTACCCGTTGAATTCATATATGAACATTACATATATTACTTCAAAATAGAAACTTAAATCATCCAAGACTAATGAATTTGAATGCAAGAGTAACAATGGTGCATGTTCATGATAGCTACATTGGTTGTTTGAAGAAACATCACTGTAACTTTGGCATGCACAACTAAAAATGCTTATTTAAATAGAAAAAATGTGATATGTGAGTGTCCAATCTTTATAGCGTTGAATCGATATTGTACCTTTGGCCATGATACGAAGTAGATATTGACTTATGTTCAAGTGATGCACGTCCACGATCGCTAGATAGTGATACGTGAATGAATTGTGCAATCTCTCTCACACGCATACATATCTCATTTCCCTGTGGGCATCGGAATCACACATGCGCACTTCGTGTATTTCTCTCCCTCCATCAGGGTTAAATTCGTCTTTCTACCCCGTCCTACAAGTCTCTCACACAGAAACACACACGCTCTCTATGTCTAACCCGCCGACCCCTTTAATTCCGCCCACCCACAGCCACTAATGTCTCTCACACATATGCTATCTACCTATCCCTTAATATAGCTAGATATGTGTCACACAAACTCCTTCTCCCTACTAGCAAGATGCCCATGTGTTGCACGGAACATTAAGATGCATTTGTATGAGAAGTTTATCTTGTGGGAGAAAAGTATGAACGAGGGAATGCCTTATTTGCAAATGCGTAGAAGGGTGTGGGTATGTTTTTGCAAAATTGCCATAGTTTCCTTCCTGTCCGTTGGATATAAATTGGATGGCCTATATTGCAGGATGGCAGGAACACCATCATCACCAACTCTGTTTTTTATAAGAGCAGAGATAT
>NC_041382.1:433519126-433550181 GCF_002162155.2 Triticum dicoccoides
TGGAGGAGTAGGGTGACACCTCGATCTTGATACTAATCTATCGACTGGCTTCTCTCTCAAACATACACACACACACACACACTACCCGGCACCGAATGAGTAGGGTGGCACATCGATCTTGATAATAATCTATCTACTCCTCTTTCAAACACACACACACACACACACACGCACTCGCTAGTTGTGCCTCTGTGCCTACCGCGCACACTCTCGATACGTCTTTCTCTCCCTCCCCCCAACAATGATAGCAGAAGGGTGACAACTCGATCTGATCATAATCTGTCAATTTGTTTCTCTCTCAAACATTGTGTCTCGGTGCCTCGCTCGGTAGCCCCCTTGATATGTAGACTTCTCGCGCGCGCACAGCTGTAGTGACGATGACGCTGAACCCAGTGTGCCTTGTTTTTACAGGCCTCATGTGATAGTTTTCACCCTGTTTTCTGTTAATTAACAAGGCAACCTTTTCTTTGTTACTACTAGTGAATCTGAAATCATTCGGGGAAGACATAAAATATATCACTTCAACCCAATTATCGCAGCAAGTATTTTAAAAGAAATAAGCTAGTTGCCCGTGCATTGCACGGAACATCAAGAGGCATTTGTATGAGTAGTTTATCTTGTGAGAGAAAAGGTTGAACGAGGGAATGCCTTATTTGCGAACGTGGAGAGATGTGTGGGTATATTTTTGCAAAATTGCCATAGTTTCTTTCCTATCCGTTAGATATAAATCCTACGGCCTATATTGCAGGATAGCACGCACACCATCATCACCAACTCTGTTTTCTACTCCTTCTGTCCGAAAATACTTGTCATCAAAATGGATAAAAAGAGATGTATCTAAAACTAAAATACGTCTAGATACAGTTCCCTTTATCCATTTTGATGACAAGTATTTCCGGACGGAGGGAGTATTTGTCATTTTAGAGATTTCAACAAGTGACTATGACCGGACCTTACCAACATACTCAAAAAAGCAGTCCATAATTTTGATGTTACCCTCTTTTCTTGGCGGTGCAGTGCCATCTGGATACCTCATAAATAAATAAAGTACTACATGATACTAATATATGATACATGGCGCAGGAGTACTAAGTATTATTAATACAGTTTTGCTAGAACTCATCTAGATGAGATATAATTTGGTCTCATTCATCTTTTATAGCCATTGGATGTGATGCTATATAAGATGCGTGTGTGCTGACGTGGGTTGTATTTGTTCTTGTGCAACGAACTGACCACTGCATGTCATGTTTGATAGTCTCAAGTCATTAAAAGCATACAAGCCCCACATCTCTTCTTGGTTGATTCCTCTATTTATGTCAAAAAATGAGAAACAACGTGAGAGTTAATGCACCACACCTATGTGTTTACTATTTGGTTTTCGTAAGATGACATAATACTCACCTAGACGGAGGGAGTATTCGATTTGACATCGGGCAGCGCAGTTCCCAATATGGCTTTAATGCAGATGAGGGAGGGAGTAGCGGTTCCCGATATGTTGAACTACCAATGCATCCTCCTTCAATTAATACATGAGGGAAGTAATGGGAGGAGGTCCGGGAAAAGAGGATGCACGATGTGAATGCAACGCAATTTGCCCTCATTGCCCCCATATAAAGGCTCCCCTCCATTCCAATGCATCTACCACATCGTACGCACCTAAGCATTTGCCTAAGCACCTACACTAAGTGCAAAAGAGCTCACTCCAGACTCATGGCGGAGATTCTCGTGAGCGGCCAGCGGCTGCGCCAGATGGTCCACGACGCTGGCCTGCGGCATGGTGCCGAGGATCGTCTCCAGACGGTGTTGGAGACTGGCTGGTGGATGGCCGCCTTCGACGCCAACTACGACTCTCAGTTGGACCAGATGATCGTTGCCACCAGCAACAAGTTCACCGTCCTCAAGAAGCTCACGGACGACATCGCCGTACTCCTCTAGCCCGCGCGCCCGGGCTCCTCATTGCCTGCCACCCTAACCGGCCTCCATGGCCGGAACCTCTTTGAAGCACTAGTGGCCCTGCGACTGCCCACCGACGCCACAAAGAATGTCCACCTGGAGGTCGTGCTCGCCGTGAGGTGCCTCGCCCTGCAAGAATTCGTTGACCTACACATCCACATGTACGAGGAAATCGTGTACATAGGTATCTACAAGGCCAGTGAGGACACTATGACATTGTCCTTCCTCAATCGGCTAGAAGCCTTGGATGCCTTTGCTGAGAAGCACCTCGACCTCGCCACAAAAGCCATCGCTCCTTAGCCGCCGGTCGGTGGCCCGGCGCACTACGTTGAGGAGGAGGAGGTCGTACGTTCATGGATCCATCTTTCTTCTTGCCTTCTGTAACCACCACTGCGTTCGCATCATCGTGGCCTTAATTCTTATTGTGCTGTTGCATTCTCATTCCAGTCAATACCGACATGTGTGATCCCTTTGCTTAATTATATGCATCACTGTAACTAGTACTCCATCCGTCAATTTATAAGTTGTGCTTACCTTTTCCATCAACTTCGTGCAACGCGCGGGCATCTTGCTAGAAACACTAGAATATGTCTATATAATTCGTATGTGATAGTCCATTTAAAATCTCAAAAAAGACAAATATTTAGGTATGGAGGGAGTAATATATTAGGAGTATATCAAAACAATAGTGATTTCTTTCAAGTTTGTGAATAAATACTACTATTCTACTACTTTGGATCCATCGCAATGCACGGGCACATTGCTGGTAAAAGGAAAAGGCCTGCCGTGTTCGCGTTGCACCCCCATACGCCCGGGAATCAGGAGTACAACACGGCCCGTCTGGCACGACACATAGCTTAGGGAAGGCTTGTTGCCTAGCATTTTCACTTTCATGTGGGACCGCCGTTGAGCAAACCGACACCCCGCCCGCCGCCGGGTTGGAAAACAGAAACGAGGGGAAGATCTAGCTGTAGCACGGAAGCCAAGAAATTGGTGTCAGACGGGGCTCATTGATAAAGTAGGAGCATTCCATACTAGTACTACTCCTACTAGTACCAAGTTTGTACTCCTAATACTATATTACTAGTACTACCACTATACAACTAGTAGGTACATGCACGGCACAACATCATAGGAACAAAAAACGGGAAGATCTTGTTTTGGGTGATTTATCTTTTTTATTCAATGTAGTATGAATAATATGATGTGGGGGCACCCATGAAGCTTATGTGGCTTGGTTGCATGGCTACAGAAGGTTAGAGAAAAATAAATAGATAATGTGTTTAGAGTGCACTCCACTAAATAGATATATATACTTTGGATCCATTGCAACGGACCGACACATCTATATCTATACCCCCTATATAGTGTGTGAAAAACTTTGAAAGTTGGTCGTTGGATGAAGCCAATCCGACGGTACAAAGATGGCAAATCCGAGCACTACTGGCCATTGGATATCATCAACCAGATTCTGCCACATGTATAATCTAGAAGACTCCATGGTTGAACTTAATTCATGAGTAAGGGCCTCTTTGATTCATAGGATTGCAGAAACACAGGAATAGGAAAAAAGTAGGATTGGAATGGCATGTTCATTGGATCCCTATAGGATTTGAGTTTGTTTGATTGTGTCACATGAAAAACAAAGGATTTCTTTCAAGAGGTTGGAGTGCATGTTAGAATTCCTGTGAAACGTAGTACAAATGATTCCTTAGGAAAATATTCTACATGATTCAATCCTACGAATCAAACGACCAATGTAGGAAAAATTCCTAAGGATTCTAATCCTTTAAAGATCCTATGAAAATCCTTTGAATCTAACAGACCCTAACTTTGCCACAACTAAGCTTATCCAAAGTTATTAGTTCTTCAAAACGAGAGAAACAAGTTGTCAAGCCTAAGGGAATCTTGCCACATTTTTTGTGTGTATGTCATGTGGGGCCTTAGTGTGGCTTGCCTAAGGTGTGGCTTGAATCAAACACTCGCCTAAGTTAATCAAACTTGCCTAACCTTACATTCCACCAGATTTTGCCACATTTTAGAATCCAGAAAGCTCCACATGTAGAAGCATAATGCACAAACCACCAAAATCTCATGCATGCAATGCACGTGTACCTTACTAGTACTAGTTGGTAGTAGTAAGAAACAAATTCCAGTTTTGGCACGAGCTCGTACTGCGGGAGCACCACAAGGCCTGCCGCAGGAGTTAAATTTCCCTCTCGAGGCCCATGGGACCAAACTTCAGTGGCTTAGTGGTAGAAACAAGAAACGTGATGGTCGTCATGGTTCAACTTCCATGGACAAGCTGTCATGTCTGCTGACACATGTATATCAAAACTAGAGTGTTTATATTTCAAGCACGTGAACAAGTATTATTCTACTACTTTGGATCCATTGTAACGCACGGGCCAACACATTGGTAGTAGTAGTGTCCATCTCTATCTTTAGAGGCCGTCCCTCGTTCATCCTTTTCTCTCACAAGATAAACTACTCATACAAATGCATCTTGATTTTCCATGGAACGCACGAGGATGTTTCCTTGGGGGTCTCTCCAGCGCGGCGTGGCCGTAATTGCAAGTTGACGCCCCTTGAGATGCCAACGTTGAGGGGCACTCGGATTTCCTCCGATGAGCAGGTAAGATGAGTTTGATCACGTAGTAAATGCATTCTAAAGACTACTTCCGTCTCCATTTCCTAATTCTCCCCCTACCCACTGTTTCACAGGTTAGGCTCGGTGCGAGTGGAGATTGGCTTGCATATGTACGGGAGAGTACTAACATCAATTTGCACAACATTTACAACGGTGAAACCGTTCTCGTAGAACCTTTGTCCAACATTGGGATCAGCCATGCAACGGGCCACCGCATGAATTGGTACGATGGAACCATGGTGAGATTGAATAAGATAGCATGAACCTTGCACATGGCGGTCAAAGGCGAACCATGCTGTCTGCGGCCGATTTGTTGCCGTACGAGTAGGAAGACGCTGTGCTCCTTTCTAACCGCATCTTCCCGGTGACAAACCAGGGGACTTATTTTGTATGGGACACATCCTACGATATACTCCCTCTCTCCCAGTTTATTTGTTTTGAATCTTTTCATTTTATAAGTTCCAAAATCAAGTTTAGAGCTCCCCATCACATGTTGAGATTACAATGTCCATTAAATCGTTGCGTGCATGTATAGTAAAGAAAAAATCTCGAGTTTGGCACGAGTTCATGCTGCAGGAGCACCACAAGCCCTGGCACAGGTGTTACATTTCCCTCTCAGGGCCGTCGGGACTGAGCTTCAGCACCTTACTACACCTACCTTTGAGTCAATAACATGTGGACCCGATAGGTGACTGGTCCACATGTAATGCTCCCGTAGGCAGAGGGGCAGTGGGGCCAAGAGGGGTGAGACGCAGGTCAGGGGACGTGTGGTTTCATGGGTTCGAGCGGCGTCGTGCGAATCACGGGTGGCTGTGGTAGAAACTTGATGCTCGCCGCATTTTAGGTGGCCCACATGTCATGCACACAAAGGCAGAGGGGCGGTGCGGCCGATAGGGGTGAGGTGCATGTCGGGGGGCGTGGTGCCGTGGGTTGGAGAGGCATCGTGGGAATCGCGAGATGAAACGTGATGGTCGCCGTAGTTGAACTTCCATGGACAAGCTGTCATGTCTACGGACACATGCACTGCATACCGATCACTGGAAGGAGTAGCGGAGAAAGCTATATATGCGGATAAATAGTTCCTTATAGTCAAGCGGACCCACGCTACTACTCTGTTCCAAAGACATGCACACCATCGAAATAGTCCATCTATATCAATATACACCGAGAGGGAATCATTTTTTTTACAAGAGAGGAAATAGTTCATCCATCCATAATGCCCTCCTGCTGGTGCAGCCTTTTCTTCTTCTTCTTCTTCTTCTTCTTCTTCTTCTTCTTCTTCTTCTTCTTCTTCTTCTTCTTCTTCTTCTTCTTCTTCTTCTTCTTCTTCTTATTCTTCTTCTTGTTGTTCTCATTCTCTATGGGAGACGGCTTCGCAACAAGCTCTTTGGACCTTGCAGCTATCTCGAAACTCACACGGGAATCGAGGGCAGCATATTTTATCCACTCGTACGTCAAGGGATAATTCTCCCATCCAGACGAACTTAATGCCACCGTCTCGTCACCCTTCTAAATATTTGTACCGAGCACAAAATTTGCTACGTCGAATAGGGATGGTGTCTGTTTATCACAAACCTCTACATGAATTTTGATTCTGGTTTGTAGGTCAGCGATGCTATTCAAATGAAGGTTGTACGGCTCTAGCTTCTGTTTGTCCCCTTCGATGGCTGCCCCACAGAAGTATACGTCCTCCCGAGACAATAAATCATGAAGCTCACCTGGTATGGAGGGTGAGTGTATGATGTGGTACACCAAAACTTCATCTTCGAGGCACAGCTGAAGGACGGCGGTGCGCTGGATCTTCCTAGGGGCACGCTCCATGTACTCTGCGTCGAGACCAATGACCCTCGTCTCTACCTTTTCGAGGGAGTTGGATACATTGTTGATCCACTGCCAAAAAACCCTTGGGTGGACGGTGACGGTGTCAACTATGCGCATCGAGCCTTCGACGAGGACATGTTGGACGCTAAAAACCTGCATCTCGATCTCTATCGCCATTTGGAACCGCTGGAACGGAGGGATATGGTTTGGAGAATTAGGATTAGATGGCTAGTCTAACCGAAGTAGTAGATGATTATTTAAAGAGGTTAAAACAATGTGAACGCTGTGGGGTTTGGATGCAAATGAAGACGAAGGGGAGGTGAAGAAGCCGAGGAGAATCGGTTCCTGATGGAGAAGTAAATGGGAGAAGTGGCGTGCATGCAGTTGATTAGACGGCTAGGTAGACTAAACGAAAAGGCTATGCGAGTAGACTGATGAGTCGTACCTGTTCGTGTACGTGCCCATCCTTCCTGATAGGTGGGACCTATGCAAACAGATAAAAAATGTGTCGTAGTTTTTTTTAAGCGCGTGAGTGGGAGACACAACATTCTCTGGTTAAGGAATACTCGCTCCGTTTAGGTGAGTATAAGTCACCTTATGAAAATCAGGTTTCCCCAAAACCTTTAGGCGTGGAGCATTAACTTCCTGCTCGATCCCCTCCTAGCCTCGTTAGCTAGCGTTCTCTTCCTCTGCCGCTGCGTTCTACCTTTCCATTTTTCCTCTTCTCAAGTGTGGAACGATTTGCATGCCGTCCTTGATGCACCAGAACGACCACTGCATGCATCGCGGCAGAGCGTTGATTGGGCATGCACGAGAATTTGGTTCTGCTCGCAATATGGATGATACTTGAACGGTGAAGTGAACAGGCATGCTAGCACGGGAGACCTATTTACGCTATACAATACTGGAGTACTCATGTACCTACTACTACTACTAGTAGTAGTAGTACTAGTAGTAGTAGTAGTAGTAGTAGTAGTACAACTATGGTACACTTGATGGTCAAAATACTATTCATTTGGTCCTCACAGTGAAGTGACAACACCCTGCGCCTGACACTAGTCCAAGCGGCGTGTTCGGGTTACCAAAGTCAGCCTCACCCTGTGCATAGTGCAGTCTGTCACCGCCGCTGTACAGCACATTGGCGCCTCGCCTCGTCTCCCTCTCCACTCCCATAGCACCACTCCATCTCCATCTCCTTCTCCGTCTCCATCTCACTATGCCCCCATGTACCGTCGCCTCACTCGCCTCCCCCAGTACCACTATTCCCTCGCTAGCCGCTCCAGCACCGACATCCTTCTCCCCCGTAAATCAAGCCCCCTTCCAAACTCCACCATGGCCGAACGCGAACCGCGCAGCATCCATATGAGCCGCGATTGGAGCAATCTTCCCAGTGACATCCTCGACCTCTGTTGTTCGTGTATGGATATGTTGAGCGCCCTGCGGCTGGCTGCATGCTCAAGGGACATGCACACGGCCATCGTCGAAGCGAGGCCTAAGCTTTTCAAGACACCTTGCTTGCTGCTATCTGGTCTTGCGAGATTGGCTCACCATGATACGGAGGTGTGCATGATTCCCCTCGACTTCAATCCGATCTCCATTAGCCGAAACTTCTTTGCGGGTATGTAGTGGGTCGCCGTACATCATTTCTCTCGACATCGATCCGATCACCATCGCCCGAAACTTCTTGGCAGGTATGTACTGCGTCGGCATGAACTCCCACTGGATGGCTGCCTTCAAAGAAGACGGTAAAAAGTTGGTGCTCGTGAACTTCCAGACCTCCCATGAGATTATCCTCCCTCCGTTGGATTATATAGAGTATTACCATCGTGGTCCAAGTCATCTAGATTACTACGTCAGTTGGACGGACCTTGTTTTGCAGAAGATTGTAATCTGCCAAGTGCCCACACGACATGCGAATTACGCAGATGATACGTCTCCAACGTATCTATAATTTTTGATTGCTACATGCTATATTATCTACTGTTTTGGGCAATATTGGGCTTTATTATCCTCTTTTATATTACTTTTGGGACTAACCTATTAACCGGAGGCCCAGCCCAGATTTGCTGTTTTATGCCTATTTCAGTGTTTCGAAGAAAAGGAATATCAAACAGAGTCGAAACAGAACGAAATCAACTGGAGAAGTTATTTTTGGAACGAAAGCCACCAGATAGACTTGGACTCCACATCAGGAGATATGGGAGGTGATCACGAGGGTGGGGGGCGCCCCCCCTAAGGCGCGCGCCCTGCCTCGTGGGGCCCCCGTGGCTCCTCCGACGTACCTCCTGCACCCATATATATCGTCGTACCCTAAAACTTCCAGAACGGAGATTAGATCGGGAGTTCCGCCGCCAGAAGCCTCCGTAGCCACCAAAAACCAATCTAGACCCGTTCCGGCACCCTGCCGGAGGGGGAATCCCTCTCCGGTGGCCATCTTCATCATGCCGGTGCTCTCCATGACGAGGAGGGAGTAGTTCTCCCTCGGGGCTGAGGGCATGTACCAATAGCTATGTGTTTGATCTCTCTCTCTCTCTCTCTCTCTCGTGTTCTTGAGGTGATACGATCTTGATGTATCACGAGCTTTGCTATTATAGTTGGATCTTATGTTTCTCCTCCCCCTCTTCTCTCTTGTAATGAATTGAGTTTCCCCTTTGAAGTAATCTTATCGGATTGAGTCTTTAAAGATTTGAGAACACTTGATGTTTGTCTTGCCGTGGATATCTGTGGTGACAATGGGATATCATGTGATTCACTTGATGTATGTTTTGGTGACCAACTTGCGGGTTCCGTCCATGAACCTATGCATAGGGGTTGGCACACGTATTCGTTGTGATTCTCCGATAAAACTTTGGGGCACTCTTTGAGGTCCTTTGTGTTGGTTGAATAGATGAATCTGAGATTGTGTGACGCATATCGTGTAATCATACCACGGATACTTGAGGTGACATTGGAGTATCTAGGTGACATTAGGGCTTTGGTTGATTTGTGTCTTAAGGTGTTATTCTAGTATGAACTCTAGGGCTGTTTGTGACACTTATAGGAATAGCCCAACGGATTGATTGGAAAGAATAACTTTGAGGTGGTTTCGTACCCTACCATAATCTCTTCGTTCGTTCTCCGCTATTAGTGACTTTGGAGTGACTCTTTGTTGCATGTTGAGGGATAGTTATGTGATCCAATTATGTTAGTATTGTTGAGAGGACTTGCACTAGTGAAAGTATGAACCCTAGGCCTTGTTTCAACGCATTGCAATACCGTTACGCTCACTTTTATCATTAATTACCTTGCTGTTTTTATATTTTCAGACTACAAAAACTATTATCTACTATCCATATTGCACTTGTATCACCATCTCTTCGCCGAACTAGTGCACCTATACAATTTACCATTGTATTGGGTGTGTTGGGGACACAAGAGACTCTTTGTTATTTGGTTACAGGGTTGCTTGAGAGAGACCATCTTCATCCTACGCCTCCTACGGATTGATAAACCTTAGGTCATCCACTTGAGGGAAATTTGCTACTGTCCTACAAACCTCTACACTTGGAGGCCCAACAACGTCTACAAGAAGAAGGTTGTGTAGTAGACATCAAGCTCTTTTCTGGCGCCGTTGCCCGGGAGGTTAGCGCTTGAAGGTATATCTTTAGATCTTGCAACCGATTCTTTTAGTTTCTTGTTTTATACTAGTTTAGTTTATAAAAGAAAATTAGAAAAAATGGAATTGAGTTTGTCTCATACGCTTCACCTTTTTAATATCTTTTGTGAGTATGATGGAAAGGATAACTGTGCTCAAGTGCTAGAAGAAGAAATCTATAAAATGTTTGGCACTAAATATTTGAATGATGAGCATGATTGCAATGTTATTAGTATGAATTCCTTGAATATCCATGATGCTAATGATATGCAAAGCCACAAGCTTGGGGAAGCTATGTTTGATGAAGATGATATTTTTTGCCCCCCCCCCCCAAGCTTTGATGAGCAAATTTACTATGATGAAAGCATACCTCCTATCTATGATGATTATTGTGATGATACATATGCTATAAAAAGTAATGATGATTATATTTATAAAACTTGTCATGATTATGATTACCCTTCTTCTGAACATTACTCTTTTAATGTGGAAACAATTTATAGTATTCAAGTCTCTTATGATACTCCCACTATTCCGATTAAGAAGAAATTTGCTTATGTGGAGAGTAGTAAATTTTCTATGCTTGTAGATCATGAAAATAATGGTTTAGGTGCTGGTTATATTGTTGAATTCATTCATGATGCCACTGAAAATTATTGTGAGGGAGGAATATATGCTTGTAGGAATTGCAATAATATCAAGTTTCCTCTCTATGTGCTTTAAATTTTGAAGTTATGCTTGTTTTACCTTCCTATGCAAGTTCATTCCTGTTCCCATAAGTTGTTTGCTCACAAAATCCATATGCATAGGAAGTGAGTTAGACTTAAATGTGCTAGTCATATTCTTCATGATGCTCTCTTTATGTTACAATTCTTATCCTTCATGTGAGCATCATTGAAATCATCATGCCTAGCTAGGGGCATTAAACGATAGTGCTTGTTGGGAGGCAACCCAATTTTATTTTTGTTCCTGTTTAGTAATAAACAATTCATCTAGCCTCTGTTTAGATGTAATTTTATGTGTTTAATTAGTATTTGTGCCAAGTAGAACCTTTGGGAAGACTTGGGGAAAGTCTTGTTGATCATGCTGTAAAAAACAGAAACTTTAGCGCTCACGAGAATTGCTGCCATTTTTATTTGGAGAGTGATATTTAGTTAATTATTTTTGCAGATGATTAATAGATAAATTCCTCAGGTCCAGCAATTTATTTGAGAATTTTATGAGTTCCAGAAGTATACGTTTGATCCATATTACTACAGACTGTTCTGTTTTTGACAGATTCTGTTTTTCATGTGTTGTTTACTTATTTTGATGAATCTATGGCTAGTAAAATAGTTTATAAACCATAGAGAAGTTGGAATACAGTAGGTTTAACACCAATATAAATAAAGAATGAGTTCATTACAGTACCTTGAAGTGGTGATTTACTTTCTTATACTAACGGAGCTTACGGGTTTTCTACTTTAAGTTTTGTGTTGTGAAGTTTTCAAGTTTTGGGTAAGGATTCGATGGACTATGGAATAAGGAGTGGCAAGATCCTAATCTTGGGGATGCCCAAGGCATCCCCTCTTTCGTCCACTTCCATCGGTAATTTACTTGGAGCTATATTTTTATTCACCAACATGATATGTGTTTTGCTTGGAGCGTCAATTTATTTTGTTAGGATTTGCTTGCTGTTATTTAGAACAATGTTTTGAATCTTTTATTTCAATAAAAGTGGCATTGATAGCCTTTACTATGCCTATGTTACAAGTATACATGTTGCTGTTTAAAAACAGAAAGTTTACCGCTGTTGCAATAATTCCCTAGAAAAGTCAGAATGTGATAAAATGTTGAAACCTTTTGCATATTAAGCTCTGATAAATTTACTACTGTGGGAATTTTCTTTCATAATTTTTGGAGCTAGGGAAGTATGGATGTTGCAGCATTCTTTACAGACTATCCTGTTTAGGCAGATTGCTGTTATGTTTGCATTGTTTGCATATGTTTGTTTCTTTAATGATTCTATTTGAGGATAGGACTATTAAATATGCAGAGGCATTTAGTATTCAATGTTGAATAATAATTTTAGTGATTTGCTACAGTAGAGTATGATAAGATTTTTGCAATGGTTTATACTAACTTATCTCATGAGTTCTTGTTGAGTTTTGTGTGGATGAAGCTTTTGAGATTTAGGGAGACCGTGATATGAGAGGAATTAAGGAGACACAAAAGCTCAAGCTTGGGGATGCCCAAGGCATCCCAAGATAATATTTCAAGAAGTCTCAAGCATCTAAGCTTGGGGATGCCCCGGTTGGCATCCCACCTTTCTTCTTCAACAATCATCGGTTAGTATCGGTTGATCCTAAGTTTTTGCTTCTTCACATGATGTTTGCTATTCTTAGATGTCTTTTTATTTTGCATTGTTTGATGTTTGAATAAAATACCAAGATCTGAAATTATTAAATGTTAGAGAGTCTTCACATAGTTGCATAATTATTCGACTACTCATTGATCTTCACTTACATCTTTCGGAGTAGTTTGTCGTTTGCTCTAGTGCTTCACTTATATCTTTTAGAGCATGGTGGTAGTTTTATTTTGAAGAAATAGATGAACTCTCATGCGTCACTTATATTATTTTGAGAGTCTTAATAGCATGGTAATTTGCTTAAAATCCTAATATGCTAGGTATTCAAGAATAATAAAATTCCCTTATGAGTGTGTTGAATACTATGAGAAGTTTGATACTTGATAATTGTTTTGAGATATGGAGATGGTGATATTAGAGTCATGCTAGTTAAGTAGTTGTGGATTTGAGAAATACTTGTGTTGAAGTTTGTGATTCCCATAGCATGCACGTATGGTGAACCGTTATGTGATGAAGTCAGAGCATGATTTGTTTATTGATTGTCCTCCTTGGGGGAGTTCTGGATTAGGGGGTGTCCGGATAGCCGGACTATACCTTCGACCGGACTCCTGGACTATGAAGATACAAGATTGAAGACTTCGTCCCGTGTCCGGAAGGGACTTTCCTTGGCGTGGAAGTCAAGCTTGGCGATACGGATATATAGCTCTCCTACCATTGTAACCGACTCTATGTAACCCTAGCCCTCTCCGATGTCTATATAAACCGGAGAGTTTTAGTCCGAAGGACGAACAACAATCATACCATAGGCTAGCTTATAGGGTTTAGCCTCCTTGATCTCATGGTAGATCTACTCTTGTACTACCCATATCATCAATATTAATCAAGCAGGACGTAGGGTTTTACCTCCATCAAGAGGGCCCAAACCTGGGTAAAACAT
Source organism: Triticum dicoccoides (assembly GCF_002162155.2). Taxonomy (NCBI): domain Eukaryota; kingdom Viridiplantae; phylum Streptophyta; class Magnoliopsida; order Poales; family Poaceae; genus Triticum; species Triticum dicoccoides. The sequence continues at coordinate 433,532,472 of NC_041382.1, forward strand.
CATGTCCCCTGCCTCCTATTACCATCCGGCCTAGACGCACAGTTCGGGACCCCCTACCCGAGATCCGTCGGTTTTGACACCGACATTGGTGCTTTCATTGAGAGTTCCTCTGTGTCGTCACTTTTAGGCCCGATGGCTTCTCTGATCATCAACAGCGATGCAATCCAGGGTGAGACTTTTCTCCCCGGACAGATCTTCGTATTCGGCGGCTTTGTACTGCCGGCCAATTCGTTTGGTCATCTGGAGCAGATCGAAAGCTACGCCCGTGGCCATCAGGTCAGATTTGGAAGTTTAAACTACACGTCCGACATCCGCGGAGACTTGATCTTCGACGGATTCGAGCCATAGCCGAGCGCGCCACACTGTCATGATGGGCATGATTTAGCTCTGCCGCTGAACAGTGCCCTGGAGGTCGCACCTGTGTCCGCTCCGACCCCTAGCTCGGAGCCGATCACACTAATCGAGGATGGGTGGTTAGACACCGCCTTGGGGGCTGCAATCTCTATGGTGATCGAGCCGAACACCAGCCCTATTCTCTGTGAAGCCCGTGACTCCAAGGAGCCGGACTCCTCTCCAGACTCCGAGCCCTCCGCGCCCCGACCGATCGAACCCGATTGGGCGCCGATCATGGAGTTCACCGCCGCGGACATCTTTCAGCACTCGCCCTTCGGCGATATTCTGAATTCACTAAAGTCTCTCTCTTTATCAGGAGAGCCCTGGCCGGACTATGGTCAACAAGGTTGGGATGCGGATGATGAAGAAATTCAAAGCCCACCCACCACCCACTTCGTAGCCACTGTCGATAATTTAAACGACGTGCTCAACTTCGACTCTGAAGACATCGACGGTATGGACGACGATGTAGGAGATGAACATGAACCAACGCCTATAAGGCACTGGACAGCCACCTCATCTCATGATGTATACATGGTGGACACACCCAAAGGAAGCAACGACGAGGAACACAGGGATGCAACGAGGGATCGTTCGCTCGAAAAGCAATCAAAGCAGCGACGTAAGCGCCGCTCCAAGCCCCGCCTTGACAGAGACAATAGCCATACAGACCCAGCCATAGAGCAGGACGAGCCGACTGACGATGAACATGCCTTCGAGCAAGCGTCCAAACAGGGCAACTTGGATAAACAAATCGAACACCCCATCCCTGGTGAAAACAACAGTCCGGACGACCTTACGCTGGATAAACTCATGGAGCAGAAGAACCTCCACAAAAGGCTCGTCGCCACTGCGCATTGCCTGAAAAAGCAGAAGCAGAAACTCAAAACTGCGGAAGATGCACTCAGAATCAGATGGAGCAAAGTACGCAACACCGCAGACAAATATGCCGGCAGTCGCCGCACAAAAAGCTATCCAAAGCGAAAGCTACTGCCTGAATTTGACGAGGAGGCCTTAGAGCCCCCGCAGTCAAAAAATAGGAAAGCCATCCGGTCGGATGGACGACCGCATGGCCAGCATGGAGCGGCAAGCGGCGCCGCACACAAGCCAGCACGCGATCCACCAAAGGATCCGCATCAAAAAGACGGCCAAGCCAGATCTATATACGGGCCAAGAAAGCAAGCTCTAGTAAGCAATGCAACACAACAAAATATCCGAACATCACGGCACACCCAAATACAGGGGTGCCGCACACGCCCTATGTTTCACCGATGAGGTGCTGGACCATGAATTTCCAGTGGGATTCAAGCCCATAAGCATAGAGGCGTACGACGGAACAACAGACCCTGGGGTCTGGATCGAGGATTATATCCTCCACATACACATGGCCAGAGGAGATGACCTCCACGCCTTAAAATACTTACCCCTCAAGCTTAAAGGGCCAGCCCGGCATTGGCTCAAAAGCCTTCCCGAAAACACCATTGGAAGTTGGGAATAGCTTGAGGATGCTTTCCGGGAAAATTTTCAAGGGACGTATGTCCGCCCTCTGGATGCAGACGATCTCAGTCACATAACTCAATAGCCCGGAGAGTCAGCCCGGAAATTCTGGAACAGATTTCTTACTAAAAAGAATCAGATAGTCGACTGTCCGGACGCCGAAGCCCTAGCAGCTTTTAAGCACAACGTTCGAGATGAATGGCTCGCCAGACACCTCGGCCAAGAAAAGCCAAGAACAATGGCCGCATTAACAAGCCTCATGACCCGATTTTGCGCAGGAGAGGACAGCTGGTTGGCAAGATGTAGCACTAGCGACCCAAGTACATCCGAAGTTAGGGATGGAAACGGAAAACCCCAACGCAGCAAGGACCAGCGCCGGAATAAGGGAAACAGCCCAAAGAGCACGGCGGTCAATGTCGGATTCAAAAGCTCGCGGCAGAATCAGAGAAAGCCGCCCCTCAAGGATAACAGGGACGAGCTATCCAACTTAAACAAAATCTTGGACAAGATATGTCAAATACACAGTACTCCCGGGAAGCCTGCGAACCATACCCACAGAGATTGTTGGGTTTTCAAGCAAGCCAGCAAACTCAACGCCGAACACAAGGGGCTCAACACTCCAAGTGAGAACGACGATGAACCCCACAAGCAGAGCACCAGAAAACAAAAGGATTTCCCACAAGAAGTCAAAATAGTACACTTACTTCACGTGACGAACAAAACGGCGCCACCAGAGATACGTGCCATACGGCCTATCCCAAAGGAGTCTCGCCAATGGTTGTTAAAACCGATCACCTTCGACCATCAAGATTACTCTATATTTATCCGGAAGGCAGGCTAGACTGCCTTGGTATTAGATCCAATAATCGGCGGACTCCATTTTACAAATGTCCTGATGGACAGCGGAAGTGGTCTAAACCTATTATACCAGGATACAATCCGCAACATGGGGATAGACCCAACAAAAATTCGCCATAGCAAAACCTCCTTTCAAGGGGTAACGCCAGGCCCGGATGCCCGTTGCATGGGTTCTCTCCGGCTAGAAGTTATGTTCGGCTCCCCTGATAACTTCCGCCGCGAATAGCTAACTTTCCACATCGCCCCATTCTCAAGTAGCTATCAAGCACTGCTGGGACGCGAAGCTTTCGCCCGCTTTAACGCAATACCGCATTATGCATCTCTTACGCTTAAGATGCCCGGTCCACGAGGCATCATCTCATTAAAGGGAAAACATTGAGTGTTCCTCCCGCGCGGAAAACAGTGCGGCTGCCTTGACAGCCCCACATTAAAGCGGCTTCACCAGCCAAAGCATCTAAACAGGTCGTCAAGACCACGGACACGCCTAGACGAGTCCGGCATAAACATACAATTGATAAAGGCTTAATAGCCGTATACCTCTGTACTAGGGGCTGCGCGCATACAAAACAAGAGACAATAAAGCTCAATTTTACCCATTTCGATTTATACTTTATTTATTTAGTATAACTCATGTTCGGCACGATCTTTCTTTAACTAAGTTCCTCTCTTTTATAGATGAACATCGTGCTACGCCCATCCATGATACGGCACAACGGAGACACAGGCGCAGACGTGCAGCAGGGACCCGTTCCAAGGATTCTTTTCAGATTAAGACCCTGCGTAAACCTTTTTTTACTGTCTCTTGTTGATACACATCCCCTGGTTTCTTGGTATAACCAAGGAGGAGGCTGGCGTTTTGGCATGTGGCCACGTCAGAGTTTTGCGCGTACCTGGACACCAGGGGCTTATTACTAAGGGCGTTATCCCGCCCACCCTCATAAAGACCGAATACCTTAGGGAGTGTTCGGCGTCGCGAGTTTGGCCTTATATGCATCAGCTCCGAATCATGTCTTTGGTCAAATGTTGGGTTTGCTCGACTCCTGTGTTTTGCTGCCTTATGTTCCGCTCTATCGGCTAAGGCGGCACCAGGAGAACTACTGTGATTGTGCCCCGGTTCGGCCAGGCGAGCACCTCAGTAGAGAAAGCCGAAAACTGACTGTCATGATATAGCGTGAGACTGGTCAACCACTCGATGACTTACCGGAATCTTTAGGATTCCTCCACATTAACGAAGGGCCGTTTCCCGGCTAGGCACATACGCGCCCCGAGTTCGGGCGAGCGCAGGCGCCACCAGGGGCTATATAAGTAGCCTCAATGTCAAACTCCTATGGCTAAGTGAAAGTGATAAAGCATCATAGTCCGATTGTCTAGTTCGTTGCGCTATCACCTCCTTTGTAGGACCAAGACGTTGGATCAAGTGTGAAAATGCGCCTTCTGCGAACACCCCCGCATTATGTGCGTGGGGGCTGCAGTCGACGACTGCCATCTTTCAGATTATATATATGTATATGTTAAACGGTCGCACATGAGGTATTATAATACTTGCAGGCACAAGTATAAAAAGCTTCTACAATTTATCAAAATATTGTTTCACAATAATACATGCTATTCGAATATAGTATCCTTCGAGCACTGCGTCTCTATTAAACGAGCGCCTTGCAGAACTTCCTGAAAATAGCGCTCGGCAGGTACTTGGCTTCCATCCGAGTCTGGGGATGCAACAGCGGTGGCTTCCATTTCCGCCCAGTATGTCTTGACACGGGCAAGAGCCATCCGCGCACCCTCTATGCACGCTGACCTCTTCATCGCATTGATATGCGGTGCCGCACCAAGGAACTGCTGCACCAAGTTGAAATAACTTTTCGGCTCTGGCCTCTCTGGCCACAGGTGACTCATGACATACTTCATGGCGAGTCCGGACAACCTATTTAGCTCGGCCCATTCGGCCAAACGATCGGCTAATGACAATGGACGCTCTAGATTGTGGAACTACGACCAGAAGAGCTTTTCCACTTCACGATCTTCTTGATCTCGGAAGTGTTCGGCTGCATCTGCGGCACTCGCTGCTAAATCCAGATAGGTGTCCGCCATACTCCACATCTGGTCTAAGGAGCATTATTAGGATCACAGAACTTCCTCCGCAGCATAAAGGGCTTTCCAGCCGCGATCTCTCTGGCCCGACGCAGCTCCTCTTTCATAGCTCTCATGGCAGAGCGAGCATCCTTGGCATCGGCAACGGCCTTCTTCAGGTCCGTCTGTTCCGCCCGATCTTCTTTTTCAAGAAGCTTGCAACGGTCAACAGCGTTCGTCAGCTTCACGGCCATCTCGGCCATTTCCTTCTTGCTTCAGCAGTGAGCAGCCTGTTCGGCTTTCAGCTCTTCAATTACCTTTCCGGCAGCCGCATCACTTTTCCTGGCTTGCTCCTTGGCTCGGGCAAGTTCCGCCCGAAGATTCTCCATGGCAGCAGCACCATCTGCATCAAGCGCACACATTGTAAGATACTGGTATAAAGCTCCTCTTACAAGGCGCCGCCGAAGGAATTACATACCTTGTGCCTCGTCAAGCCGCTTGTTGACAAGCGCGATGTCGGCATCTGCCACGTCAAGTTGCCGCTTTAGCTCGACAAATCCATCAGTCCGGCTGGCCACCAGACACTTCGCCACCTACGTATAAAGGCGGCATATTAGACCTGGGATTATGATCCTCTGTGCGTCGTCACTTTTGACAACACACAGAGTCTCAGGGGCTACTATCTACACATGGCGCATCTTATTTATGCGCAACTGTCCAATAAGGGTACATTATTTCGCGTACCTCAAAACCTGTCAGTAAACTCCTGACGGCCTCGTGCAATCTGCTCTCCGTGGATGAAATCCTCTCAATCACCGTACCCATCAATGCACGGTGCTCCTCTGAGATAGATGCTCGCCCTAGCAGATCCTTCAGCTCCTCCGACCGTGCACCAGACGGCGCCGGACTTGTCCGATGGCCCTTTTTGAAGGCCGGATGCGGAGGGATTTGGGGGGGCCATATGACTACCTTCCGGCCCCGCCGGATTCGGAGAAACCCTCCGCGACAATACCTCAGGGTCGCCCGCCTCGCAAGGCGGTACGGCAGGGGGAGGCGTTCCGCTCTCCATCATCTCCGGAAGAAGATCCCCCGAAGACGAGCTCTGCTGAGAAGGGCTAAGGTCCGAGCTACAAGGTAAATTTTCAATTACTTTTCTCAGATATAAAGAAGGGATTTCTCTTGTTTCTTAAAAAGAAAACTCCTCTCTACTTACGGCTCGGTGGAGGGCTGATCCCCTTGAGGGCATAATTCGGCCGAAGTATCCCCCAGCACAGGACCCTCTGGCGAAGATTTCTTCCCCCACTTTAAGGCCATGGTCCCTGGGTCTTCAGAGGCGGTCCTCTTCTTCCCCTGAGGAGAGGAATTTTTGATTCCTCCCTTCCGGACAACCTCCTTTGAGGAGGCTGTAGCTTCCTTGTCCCCTCCCTCGCTTCCCTTTGAAGGCACAACCTCCAACATCCTGACTAGCACGGGACCCGGCGTGGTCTCGGGGAGGGGGGCAGACACCTGATTAGCTTTGCTTTCGCTATCCACTCCTGTTTAAAGGACAACTCTTTTAGGGGCAATTTTATGATAAATATACGGATAGCGAGTCCGGGCACAAGGCTACTTACTTGAGTATCCGGACGATTGCAGCTCAGACCTGCGTCCTCCGTAGAATCCGGACAAACTACTTGTGGTCCGAAGAACAATTTGTACATCTCCACGGGCGTCATGCCAAGAAAATGTTGGAGAACTCGTGGTCCCTCCGGGTTGAACTCCCACAGGTGGAGGGGGCGATGTTTGCAGGGCAAAACTCAGCGAATTAACATAACCTGTGTCACCACGACCAGAATGATGTCTCTTTCTAGGAGATCTCGGATGCGGCCCTGCAACAGGGGCACATCCTTTGCTGGCCCCCAGTCCAGCCCCGTATTGACCCATGACGCCAGTCGTGGCGGGGGACCCGAGCAAAAGGCAGGTGGCGCCACCCACTTAGGGGCCCTGGGAGCAGTAATATAAAACCACTCTCGTTGCCATAAGCTGGACTCCTCTTGAAAAGAGCCCTCAGGCCATGGAGTACCAGCATTCTTTCTTATAAAAGCACCTCCGCACTCCGCGTGCCGTCCCTCGATCATCTTCGGCTCTACTTTGAAGGTCTTGAGCCATAGTCTGAAGTGAGGAGTGATACAGAGGAAGGCTTCACACACGAGATGAATGAGGAAATATGGAGGATGGACTCCGGGGCTAAGTCGTGAAATTCCAGCCCATAATAATACATGAGCCCCCTCACGAAGGGATCCGTCGGGAAGCCTAGCCCCCGAAGGAAGTGAGACATGAACAATACACTCTCACCGGGCTTGGGAGTGGGAATGACCTGCCCTTGAGCAGGCAGCCTATGCAAGATTTCGCCGGTCAAGAACCTGGCCTCTCTCAACTTCAGCACGTCCTCCTCCGTGGCATCCATCGGCCTCGAAGGTCGGAACCGGACATTTTCGAAGGCCCGAAGAGCCTAAAATCTGGAGCCTTGGGTGTTGGAACTCGAGGTGAAGGGAGAACTCGTTTGAGATTGAAAGAAAGGAGTAAGGCCTTGGTCTCTTTATAAGACCTTGAATACCAAGGGCCTTCCCCGTGACCGTTTGGGACTCGCCTTTGATCGAGAAAATATACCAACGGGTACGGTTGGGTTACCCACGCCCGTATTGATGAGAATCCTGGAATAAGGGGACATGATCTCTGCTTTAACAAGACGTTCCAAGGAAACTGCCTCGCTAAACGAACTGAGGTGGGAAATGATTCGAATAAAGACTTGGTCGTGGTGTGATGTCACGCTATGGAATACATCAGCAGATTAGATTTGTGTAAATATTATTCTCTCTATGGCAATATGTGGAAACTTATTTTGCAGAGCCGGACACTACCTTTGAGTTCAAAATCTTCTATGAAGTACTTGGAGGAGGAACCCGCCTTGCAATGCCGAAGACAATCTGCGCGCCGGACTCGTCGTCATTGAAGCCTGGTTCAGGGGCTACTGAGGGAGTCCTGGATTAGGGGGTGTCCGGATAGCCGGACTATACCTTCGGCCGGACTCCTGGACTATGAAGATACAAGATTGAAGACTTCATCCCATGTCCGGAAGGGACTTTCCTTGGCGTGGAAGGCAAGCTTGGCGATATGGATATATAGATCTCCTACCATTGTAACCGACTCTGTGTAACCCTAGCCCTCTCCGGTGTCTATATAAACCGGAGAGTTTTAGTCCGTAGGACGAACAACAATCATACCATAGGCTAGCTTCTAGGGTTTAGCCTCCTTGATCTCGTGGTAGATCTACTCTTGTACTACCCATATCATCAATATTAATCAAGCAGGACGTAGGGTTTTACCTCCATCAAGAGGGCCCAAACCTTGGTAAAACATCGTGTCCCCTGCCTCCTGTTACCATCCGGCCTAGACGCACAGTTTGGGACCCCCTACCCTAGATCCACCGGTTTTGACACCGACACTCCTTATGAGTGGCGGTCGGGGACGAGCGGTGGTCTTTTCCTACCAATCTACCCCCTAGGAGCATGCGCGTAGTACTTTGTTTCGATAACTAATAGATTTTTGCAATAAGTATCTGAGTTCCTTATGACTAATGTTGAGTCCATGGATTATATGCACTCTCACCCTTCCACCATTGCTAGCCTCTCTAGTACCGCGCAACTTTCGCCGGTACCATAAACCCACCATATACCTTCCTCAAAAAAGCCACCATACCTACCTATTATGGCATTTCCATAGCCATTCCGAGATATATTGCCATGCAACTTTCCACCGTTCCGTTTATTATGACACACTCCATCATTGTCATATTGCTTAGCATGATCATATTGTTAACATCGTATTTGTGGCAAAGCCACCATTCATACTTCTTTCATACATGTCACTCATGAGTCATTGCACATCCCGGTACACCGCCAGAGGCATTCATATAGAGTCATATCTTTGTTCTAGTATCGAGTTGTAATCATTGAGTTGTAAATAAATAGAAGTGTGATGATCATCATTCAATAGAGCATTGTCCCCCCCAAAAAAGAGAAAGGCCATAAAAAAGAAAGGCCAAATAAAAAAGGAAATGCCAAATAAAAAATAAAAAATAAAAGGGACAATGCTACTATCCTTTTACCACACTTGTGCTTCAAAGTAGCACCATGATCTTCATAGTAGAGAGTCTCTCATGTTATCACTTTCATATACTAGTGGGAATTTTACATTATAGAACTTGGCTTGTATATTCCAATGATGGGCTTCCTCAAATTGCCCTAGGTCTTCATGAGCAAGCAAGTTGGATGCACACCCACTAGTTTCTTTTGTTAAGCTTTCATATACTTATAGCTCTAGTGCATCCGTTGCATGGCAATCCCTACTCACTCACATCGATATCTATTGATGGGCATCTCCATAGCCCGTTGATACGCTTAGTCGATGTGATACTATCTTCTCCCTTTTTTTCCTCTCCACAACCACTATTCTATTCCACCTATAGTGCTATGTCCATGGCTCACGCTCATATATTGCGTGAAGATTGAAAAAGTTTGAGAACATCAAAAGTATGAAACAATTGCTTGGCTTGTCATCGGGGTTGTGCATGATTTAAATATTTTGTGTGGTGAAGATGGAGCATAGCCAGACTATATGATTTTGTAGGGATAGCTCTCTTTGGCCATGTTATTTTGAGAAGACATGATTGCTTAGTTAGTATGCTTGAAGTATTATTATTTTTATGTCAATATGAGCTTTTGTCTTGAATCTTATGGATCTGAATATTCATGCCACAAGTAGGAAGAATTACATTGAAATTATGCCAACTAGCATTCCACATCAAAAATTATCTTTTTATCATTTACCTACTCGAGGACGAGCAGGAATTAAGCTTGGGGATGCTTGATACGTCTCCAACATATCTATAATTTTTGATTGCTCCATGTTATATTATCTACTGTTTTGGGCAATATTGGGCTTTATTATCCTCTTTTATATTACTTTTGGGACTAACCTATTAACCGGAGGCCCAGCCCAGATTTGCTGTTTTATACCTATTTTAGTGTTTCGAAGAAAAGGAATATCAAACGGAGCCGAAATGGAACAAAATAAACTGGAGAAGTTATTTTTGGAACGAAAGCCACCAGATAGACTTGGACTCCATGTCAGGAGATACGAGAGGTGCTCACGAGGGTGGGGGCGCCCCCCCTAGGGCGCACCCCCTGCCTCATGGGGCCCCCATGGCTCCTCCGACATACCTCCTGCACCCATATATAGCGTCATACCCTAAAACTTCCAGAACGGAGATTAGATCGGGAGTTCCGCCGCCAGAAGCCTCCGTAGCCACCAAAAACCAATCTAGACCCATTTCGGCACCCTGCCGGAGGGGGAATCCCTCTCCGGTGGCCATCTTCATCATCCCGGCGCTCTCCATGACGAGGAGGGAGTAGTTCTCCCTCGGGGCTGAGGGTATGTACCAGTAGCTATGTGTTTGATCTCTCTCTCTCTCTCTCTCTCTCTCTCTCGTGTTCTTGAGGTGATACGATCTTGATGTATCGCGAGCTTTGCTATTATAGTTGGATCTTATGTTTCTCCTCCCCCTCTTCCCTCTTGTAACGAATTGAGTTTCCCCTTTGAAGTAATCTTATCGGATTGAGTCTTTAAAGATTTGAGAACACTTGATGTATGTCTTGCCATGGATATCTGTGGTGACAATGGGATATCACATATTCACTTGATGTATGTTTTGGTGACCAACTTGCGGGTTCCGCCCATGAACCTATGCATAGGGGTTGGCACACGTTTTCGTCGTGATTCTCCGGTAGAACTTTGGGGCACTCTTTGAGGTCCTTTGTGTTGGTTGAATAGATGAATCTGAGTTTGTGTGACGCATATCGTATAATCATACCCACGGATACTTGAGGTGACATTGGAGTATCTAGGTGACATTAGGGTTTTGGTTGATTTGTGTCTTAAGGTGTTATTCTAGTACGAACTATAGGGCTGTTTGTGACACTTATAGGAATAGCCCAACAGATTGATTGGAAATAATAACTTTGAGGTGGTTTCGTACCCTACCATAATCTCTTCATTCGTTCTCCGCTATTAGTGACTTTGGAATGACTCTTTGTTGCATGTTGAGGGATAGTTATGTGATCCAATTATGTTAGTATTATTGGGAGGACTTGCACTAGTGAAAGTATGAACCCTAGGCCTTGTTTCAATGCATTGCAATACCGTTTGTGCTCACTTTTATCATTAATTACCTTGCTGTTTTTTATATTTTCAGACTACAAAAACTATTATCTACTATCCATATTGCACTTGTATCACCATCTCTTCGCCGAACTAGTGCACCTATACAATTTACCATTGTATTGGGTGTGTTGGGGACACAAGAGACTCTTTGTTATTTGGTTGCAGGGTTGCTTGAGAGAGACCATCTTCATCCTACGCCTCCTACGGATTGATAAACCTTAGGTCATCCACTTGAGGGAAATTTGCTACTGTCCTACAAACCTCTGCACTTGGAGGCCCAACAACGTCTACAAGAAGAAGGTTGTGTAGTAGACATCAGCAGACTTAAAGCTAATTGCCTTGTTCGACCGCGGACTTGCCTATCTTTGCGCCGGTGCCTTCTTTAGCTGGAGACAACTCGGCTCGCAGTGGATCATCGTCAAAGCTGATATACACTTCTGTGATGCTATTGAACACAATGGCATGATCTACACGATCGACAAAGCAGATGGCACCACATATTGCTGGGACGGTGCGTGTAAGTTGTTTCCTCTCATGTTAATGATGACGCCATGACACTGTTTGAACTTTTTGTGATGATTGGCATATCTCTGTTTGAGCAGAGTTTGAGTAGAACTATGGCAATGTATTATAGACGCCGTAAATCATCTATATTTGGAACGAGTTAATTCATGCGATTGTGACCATGTCATTACAGCCAATCTGTACCCTGAATAATTAAACGGTTAGGAATATATGGATATTATCCTTATTTTATAGTAACCTATATACTACTACTAAATATGAGTGTGTATCAATGGCCATGTTAGTTTCCTCATTTTCATGATGTAGAAACATGCACCACACTGTTGGTTTCATCTAACCATACATTAGGGAAGTAAATGTGCATATGGAGAACTCTATATTTGGAAGTAGTGAAATCCTGCAATGCTTACCATGTGTACATACCTATATTCGCCCTTCAGCAATCAATGGCAAGAATAATATCCTCACAAACATTTTGCCCACAGAACACGAGTATATACCAATGCATGGTCTGTTAGTTACCTTGAAGAATTTGTTTGTGAGGACATAACATGATTACATAACATGCATGACATGGTAGTTTCCTGTGAAGAATCGATTGCGAGATAACATGAGTATAACCATGCATGGCACTTCTATATTTTCGAACCCAGTATACATTTCCCTGTATTTTCCTCCCAGTTCCAACAGGGACATATCAATGCAGTTTCTTGCATTATACTACTCATACTCTAAACAATGCTGATCTTACATTAACAATGCCTGTCCTTTTTGATATGATGCAGTGTCCCTACAGTTACCGCCCTTTGTAATCACACCACCTTTGCCAAAAACAGGGAAGCACAACTAGTTCCTCGCTCGATCAGATGACGGCAAAAGACTGATGATCATTCGGATACATGAGCCGAAAAAGTTATATTACAAAAACCCCACTATATACAAGCACCGTGTAATACGTTTGTATCCGGACAGTGGTTGTTACGTCTGTGTGCAGGATACCAACTTGTTGGGGCCTTTAGGATTTTTTAGTTGGAGGCGGGTAAACAGCCTTGGTTCACACTCTCTGTTTCTCGGACTCAATTATCCGATTAACCAGGAGATCACCGTTGGCAAGGACCTTGATGGCAGAGAGGCTTTGTTTGCTATGGAAAATTGTGTCTACACGGCGAGCCCTAGGAGTTCGGGAGCAAACTCCCCTGATTGTCAATGACACAGCCTGCAGCCAAAAGAAGGTGAGAATGACAAAGGCATCCAGATTAACTTTGATCCTTGGATGTCTCAATTACGACAGGCAGTGATGTGGTTCGAGCCTTCAGGTTGATAGGTAATTGGGCTGTTGCATCGAAAAGGTGGAGTACTGGTGTCTCCGGATCACTAGTCGCTGAAGCGGGGCTGCAAATTATGATGGTGTTGGATCATCTCTTCGAATGACTTTGTTGTCTTTGTTGCTGGTTCTGGATGGGTAGTTCTTTCTTTTGTTATGCATATTCCTTGTCATTTGGTCATCCTCGTCTATGTCACTCTTACTATGTAATAGTTGCTTCTGTTTAGAATGTCATTCTCGTCTGGATCACGAGAGTCTGAGCGCTATAGATGGGTGCGTTTTGGTGGTCTAGCAAGACTTCTTATGAACTATCATGTCTTGCTGTTTATGTCAATAGTAGTCACTAGTCAGTGTTTGAATGTTGTATATATCGTTGTTTTGAACTGTTTATTGTCTCGAACTACTGGTGGCTAAATGAGGGCATCACCATTCTCCAGTGTTCAGAGTATATCTCCTTTTTTCAAGCTATATAATTTGAGCTTGGTGTCTTTTCGATGATGTACACTTGTTTGGGCCAGTGAGGTGTCGTTGAATATGGGCCGAGTAGTAACGCAATGCCAAACAGGTCAATTATGACTCTCAAGCCGGGCTCTCAAAAGATCCTGAAAAAAAGGCCGGGCTCTCCAAAAAAGAATGAATAAGGACTCTTAGGCCGACATGTGGGCACCACCGGTGTTTTCGTGCGCTTGCGCGCCGAGAGCATATTGGCGCATGCTCGAAATTCATGCTACCTTTTCATCCGCAGTCTCCCGCCCCTCCCCCACCTCTAGAATCTCGATTCCTACTCCAGTTCCCCCAAATCCCCCTCCTGTACTCCCTGTACTCAAGCGCACTATCATGTCGCCAGTCAACGTGGATCTCCGAGCCGGAGATCTTGAGGTCCGTCCTGCCTTCGGTCGCTGCGTGCTGTCGCTCAACAGTGGCATGGCGGCGCTTGACGACCAGTTTGCTGGCAAAGTGCTGATGGTAACCATCAAAGGCGACCGGCCTCCCGTCTCGCCGGATGACCTTGTCAAAGCTCTCGGCATTGCGCACAGCATCCAAATAAGTGACTTGCTCGTCGAAGTCTGTCCGCCACCGGCTGATTTCTTCGTCAGGCTCTGGACAACTATCGACTGTAGTCGTGTGTTCGAATCTTCCTGGTGTTTGTTCTGCGATGGCGCGCTGGTGAGCTTTGATCGGTGGCACCCAGGATGGGGCTCGGTGCCCTCTGAGCTTGAGTTTTTAACAAAGCTTACCTTCCACGGCATGCCTCGACGTGCTTGGAACAACGAGTCCATGAAGGAGCTTATCAACGACCTTGGAGGTGAGCTCGTAAGTATGTTTGTTCCTCCAGACAGATGGGCTCTGATGGTTATGGCATGGATGAAGAAGCCGTCCACCATACCGAAGGTGATTGGTGTTGAGATACCGGTGTAGGAACCGGGGTTGTACTATTCGTCTCCACCAAGCCCGCCGTGGACCACGTTAGGGATGTACCTGTATCGAGTGTTCGTGCATGTCGAAGAAGTGGTCAATCCATCAATCGAAGTCCTGCCGCCGCCGCTGGTGCCAGGGTCCGTCGACGACATCCATTATAGGAGTCAATGTCAGACTTCCCCCGTGTTGCTCGGAACGATGGATGGCACAGAGCCTACTCCATCGCGCGGTGGAGGCCACTGCTTCTTTGGGAGAAGAGGCAGGGCTGGCTGCCTGGTTGTGCTCTTATTTGAGGTAACAACCGAATCTTGTCAGATACTAGTTAAATCCGAGCTATGGGTGTGAAGCACTGATATGCCAGTACATTTGATTGTGACCTGTTCTAATTTTGTACCTGAACTTTTTTTAGAAAGGGATGTACGTCAACTTAATGTGCTAGGAGAACTTATTGTGTTGTCTGTCTATTTTCTTTGCACAACATTCAAGATATTTCCCCGTTATTGATAAAGACGATGAACCGTTATGTACGACTTCGTTGGTTTCAACATAGCCCTTCCCGTAGCGATTCACTGCTTCCATCCTGATTGTGCCGCCTGTGTGAAAATTTTGTATGCAAGTTCAGTGTGCTATGATGTTCTATATGATTGTGTCAACTATATAAGTTTTTACTAAGCATCAGCAATGCATATGGCTGAAAGATGTATTTACGAGCATCGGTCTCTCTCTCTCTCTCTCACACACACACAAGCGCGCGCGCGCCCACACGCGCACAAGTGGGACCCGTTGAATTATTTATTTGCTCGTGACAGCTTTTAATTAGGTTCCACTGTAATCTAACTTTTTTCTTAAGTTATTAATTGAGCTCAGTGACTTCAAAAAGTTGTACAGAAGCCTTGTTTGGGCCTTTCCGGCGTCGCTGAATGTGGGCTGAGTAACCATGTTAGGTTGTACTGTACTACATTAATTTTCATAAATATTACGCTGGGTAATTTTTTTTCAAAAATAATACACCGTCCACCTGCTGCAGGCCGACTCAGCCTAGTCGGCCCACAGCAGGCCGATTGGATTCCAGTCGGCCTACAGCTGGCCGACTGTCCCCTGTCGGCCCACTATGGGCCGACTGGAGCTAATTGGCTCGTTATGGGCTAATTGTTTTTGCAAAAGTGTTAATCATGTATTTAAAAAATATGTGTATTATGACCTCCTCCTCTCGCTGTGGGCCTACTGTTGACTAAAAAAATATGTTTTAAAAAGTATTAATCATGTATTTAAAAATTGTTACATGTGTGTATAAAAAATGTTCCTTATCTATACAATTTTTTTAAATGTGTGTATAAAAATAGCTTTTTTTTCAACATCAGCAATGCAACTAGGCCGACAGTTGTACACAATATCCGGGTGAACTTGTTATTCTCCGCCTCGCTGGGCTGCAAACTTTCCTAGGAGGTATGCATTAGGCTTAACAAGAAAATGGACTTTAAGAAATAATAAATGGGATGTAATTATAATAACTGGACAGTTACTATGCACCAAACATGTAATTAGTTTGAAAAATATATTATTTTTGGAATTTGAAAATTTTAATTTCATTACTTGTTGCGCGCGCAATATTTCGTTGGATTTTAACGTAATACAACTTTATTTTGAAATTATATTTAACCTGACTAAAAATTTCGGATAAAAATATTTCGGATCCCATCAAAATGTGGGAATTTTTTTTGAATTCTGTTTTGAGCGGTTGTTTGAAATTATTAATCATTGTCCTAGCTAGAACTTGGGATGTACTTTTAACAAACTGTAAATGGGATGTAGTAAATTCCATTAGAATTAAAAAATGGGCTATACATTCTTACAAATCGCAAATGGGCTATATGTTCTCTGCCAAATCCGAGCTGTGGGCCTACTAATTTGACGCGTACCAAGGGCTTTGTCAACTTAGTTAATATAAACGATTCTAGCTGCAGTGATCGTACGATGTCCATCCAACGGCCGTAGTGCTTCTTCAACCTCTGGTCTTCTTGCTCCAGCCGCCCAAAGTAGCGCCGGTCGTGTCGCGTGCTCCTGCCTCCCGTGGCCGGCTGTGATGCCGCGGAGGCCTCACCGCCCCGTACTACTCCCACCACTGGCCAGGCCATGCCTCTACTCACCCACACCCCCTGTTATTCTGCGGCGACGGCAGCCTCACACTGCAGCCGAACTAGTGAACCCTCGTACCCCTCTCCGCACGGGCTTCCACTGTTGCGTCTTCCCCGGCTCCGCGTCGTCCCCTTCCTAGGCCTCGCCGTCGTCCAGACCACCGCCCTGGTGCTCTCGGCGCGGCGTGGTCAACGTGGTCAACGACCAACTTCCATTAGAAGAGTACTGTACGTGGAGAGGCTGATAGCTGGGTCCACGGCAGCCACAAGGAAGTGCCTCCTTATTACGTGCAAAATAATTATTCCTCCACCTGACAATGGGGACCCACTGGACGGC
Organism: Triticum dicoccoides; assembly: GCF_002162155.2. Taxonomy (NCBI): domain Eukaryota; kingdom Viridiplantae; phylum Streptophyta; class Magnoliopsida; order Poales; family Poaceae; genus Triticum; species Triticum dicoccoides. The sequence goes on from NC_041382.1 coordinate 433,549,291, forward strand.
CCACCGTATTTCGCGAAAAAAATGATTCACCCCCTGACTGTTGGGACCCACGAGGTACATCTTCACACGCAATGAAGTGCGTCCAAAAAAATGATTCGCCCCCTCTGACTGCTGGGACCCACCAGGCCCCCGACTGCTGGGACCCACAAGCTACACCTTCGCATGCAAGGAAGTGCGTCCGGGCAAAAAAATGATTCGCCCCCTGACTGCTGGGACCCACCAGCTACATCTTCGCAGGCAAGGAAGTGTCTGACAGTTGGGACCCACCTGGTCGAAGCGTACGAAGCGTTGTCATTCTGGTCGCGAACGTGTATGTACATACTGGTCGATGGAGAGGCGCGCATGTGTTGTAGTAGAGGCGCGCACATAGCATGTACACGTACGTACAGCGGCCAGGGTGCAAGAAAGAAAATACGGCCACGTTTGTGTACATACGGGCGGGGTCTCGAACGCCTACTCGCGCATACGTACGGCCAGGGCTCATGTACATGGCTGGGTCAGAACGGAGAAACATCGTCATTGTCGTGTTCATGGGGAGGCAATGGAATGCGTCGTGTTCATGGAGAGGCAACGGAATGCGTCGTGTTCATGGGGAGGCAACAGAATGCGTCGTGTTCATCAAGAGGGCTTGGACGGAACAGGCGATGGAAACGAGGCCTGGCGTACCGCAGAACGGAGGAAACGGCCTTGTGTTCGACTGGCCATGTTCGAAACGGGATCCTGTTCATCAGGAGGGGTGTGGCGTACCGCAAAACGAAGGAAACGGACCTCCTACGGTCGAAATGGGGGGTCCTGTTGATCGGGAGGGGTGTGGCGTACCGCAAAACAGAGGAAACGGACCTCCTACGGTCGAGACGGGGGTCCTGTTGATCGGGAGGGGTGTGGCGTACC
>NC_041382.1:433550252-433550871 GCF_002162155.2 Triticum dicoccoides
ACGGAGGAAACGGACCTCCTACGTTCAGAACGGGGTCCTATTGATCGGGAGGGGTCTGGCATACCGCAAAATGGAGGAAACGAACCTCCTACGGTCGAAACGGGGGTCCTGTTGATCGGGAGGGGTGTGGCGTACCGCAAAACGGACGAAATGGACTTGTGTTGGAGCGCTACGGTCGAAACAGGGGTCCTGTTCATCGGGAGGGGTGTGGAGTACCGCAAAACGGGACTCCACGGGATACTGTTCATCTCCACCGTCGACCTCCTCCAGCCTCCACGGGCTACCGTCGACCTCCTCCAGCCTCCACGGGCTCCTGTTCATCCAGCCTCCACCGTGCGCTACTCCACCGGCTACTGTTCAACCACCCCTCCACGGGCACCCCTCCACCGTCTACTGTTCATCCAGCCCTCCACACCATGGGGTCCTGTTCAACCACCCCTCCACGGGCACCCCTCCACCGTCTACTGTTCATCCAACCCTCCACCACACCACGGGGTCCTGTTCATCCAGAGGCAATGCCACCGCTCACTGTTCATCCAAACCCCCCGCAACGCTCACTGTTCATCCAAGAGGCAACATCGATCGGCTTCAGTTAGCAGCAATAGCGAAGGAATCGCTC
>NC_041382.1:433550922-433556695 GCF_002162155.2 Triticum dicoccoides
ACCCCTCCATCGTCTACTGTTCATCCAGCCCTCCACACCACGGGGTCCTGTTCAACCACCCCTCCACCGTCTATTGTTCATCCAGCCCTCCACACCATGGGGTCCTGTTCATCCACCCCTCCACGGGCACCCCTCCACCGTCTACTGTTTATCCAGCCCTCCACCACACCACTGGGTCCTGTTCATCCAGAGGCAATGCCACCGCTCACTGTTCATCCAAACCCCCCCGCAACGCTCACTATTCATCCCATCGATCGGCTTCAGTTAGCAGCAGTAGCGAAGGAATCGCACGATCGGGTTCAGTTAACAGCCATCGATCGATCGCTCGGGTTCTGTAACGCGTAGCCTGCAGTGCAATCGCTCGGGTTCAGTTAGAGCCCAACGCCTCGCTCGGGTTCAGTTAGAGCCAACGCCTCGCACACACGTGCGTACGTGTACGAGAGAAACGCGCATCGCTTGGCTCCGACCTCCCACTGTAACCGGGAACTCCCCAAAATTTTCCTCCCCCTCGCTTCTACCACGGTTTTTTCCATCATGGACGGCCCAAAGAATGTCATGCAGCTGCGTCTCTGGCCCGCCCAGGACGAAAAGCCCATTTTCTATCATGATTTTTTGTCATAGAAGTAGGAGCCCACCACATGTATGATGATACCGGGTTTTGTCACAATTATCGTCATAGAAGTGTCGTATGTATGACAGAATTTTTTTTCGTTCAGCCCAAAATGTCACGGATGTGTCTTTTTTTTGTAGTGACAACAACAACAATCCACCACCACCACCACCACCACCAGTTGACAACTTAGCCCGTTTTCTGAGGTTGCAGCCGCCGGTGTTTTCCAGTAGCACCGAGCCTATAGTAGCAGATGATTGGCTCCGCAGGATTGGAAGGGAGTTAACCACTATAGGATGTACTGATGCTGAGAAGGTGCGTTTTGCCGCACATCAGTTGGATGGACCAGCAGCCTCATGGTGGGAGAATTACACTGTCACCTACCCTATAGCCACTGTTACATGGGACCAGTTTCAGCAAGCCTTCTGTATAGCCCATGTCTCAACTTGAGATATGAGTATGAAGAAGCGTGAGTTTCCCAACTTACGCCAGGGGAACTGTACTATGGCTCAGTACGCGGATGAGTTTAGCAAGTTATCTCGCAATGCCCCTGATGATGTGGCCACAGATGCCGCAAAGCAGGAGAAGTTTATGGAAGGGCTAAATGATGAGATGAGCATGCAGTTGATGGTGGAAACATTCAACAATTACCAGGAGTTGGTAGATAAGGCTCTTATGATTGAAGGGAAGCAGCAGCAGATTGAGAGTCGTAAGAGGAAGTATGGACAAGGGAGGTATAACTCAGGAGCTCAGAAGAAGCCTCGCCTGACCCCGAACTCGGGAGGACTTGTTCATAACCATGGAGGCCACACCCATAATGGAGGAAGTAACCTTAATCATACTGGCCCAAGGAATGGGAATGGGAATGGAGCAAGCAACAATCAGAACCGCCCCAATCCAGCCACACCCGCCAAGAGGGACCTAAGCCACGTTACTTGTTTCAAGTGCGGGAAGACTGGACACTATGCCACGGAGTGCCCTGAAGGGAAGAATGGAAACGGAAATGGGAGCGCTGGGAAGAAGCCCAATCGATTCAACAAAGGACAAGTGAACCACGTTAACGTGGAGGAGGTTGAAGAGCAGCCAGACGCGGTTATAGGTAAATTTTGGCTAAGTCATTTACCGCTCTTGTTCTTTTTGATACAGGTGCATCGCATTCATACATATCAAGGGAATTCGTGGATAAGTTTAAACTACCGACCCAAACCCTTAGGATCCCTCTGTTAGTAAGTTCACCTGGAGCAGAGTATATGGCTAGTCGATGGTGCGACCAGATACCCTTAACCATTGGCAACCATGTTTTTCCGTCCGACCTAATTATGTTGGAGTCACAAGGATTAGATGTGATATTAGGAATGGACTGGATGTCAAAGTATGGAGGAAGCATTGACTGTGTTAGTAAGTCAATTTGTCTCACCACCCCGGAGGGAAAAAGGATCAAGTATATATCTAGGCATGCGCCAAGAAGTAGCCAAGTAAATACCCTCACTGGAGTTGTTCAGGAGGAAGTGCATGTAGTAAAGGATTACCCGGATGTTTTCCCAGAGGAGTTACCAGGCATGCCACCGGATCGAGATATCGAGTTTTTGATAGAGCTATTGCCAGGCACAGGGCCAATATCCAAGAGACCCTATTGGATGCCCGCGAATGATCTGGAGGAGATTAAGAAACAGATCAAGGAGTTATTGGAGAAAGGTTACATTCGACGGAGTTCATCACCATGGGGAGCCCAGTACTTTTGGTTGAGAAGAAGGATAAGTCCCTAAGAATGGTTTTTGATTATCGGGCCTTGAACGAAGTAACGATTAAGAACAAGTACCCATTGCCGATGATCAATGATCTGTTTGACCAGCTGTAAGGAGCTAAGGTGTTTTCGAAGATCAATCTGCAATCAGGATATCATCAGTTGAAGATACAGGAGAAGGATATACCAAAGACAACATTCACCACACGGTATGGGCTATACGAATATATGGTCATTTCGTTTGGACTGACTAATGCCCCTACCTATTTCATGAGCATGATGAACAAGGTGTTCATGGAATATTTGGATAAGTTTGTTGTGGTGTTCATTGATGATATAATGGTATATTCGAAGAATGAAGAGTAGCACAAGGAGCATTTGCGTTTAGTTCTCGAGAAACTCAGGGAACATCAGTTGTATGCCAAGTTCAGCAAATATGAGTTTTGGTTGAAGGAAGTCAGATTCCTTAGACATGTTATATCAGGAGAAGGTATAGCAGTAGACCCCACCAAGGTTCAGTCAGTCACTGAATGGTTGGCATCCACTTCAGTTAGCGAGATCCGCAGTTTTCTTGGACTCGCAGGATACTATCGGAGATAAATTGAGAATTTTTCCAAGATTGCGAAGCCAATGACGGAATTATTGAAGAAGGATACCAAGTTTAAATGGACGGAAGGTTGCGAGGCAAGTTTCCAGGAGCCGAAGAAACATTTGACTACAGCCCCAGTGTTAACACTACCAGATATACATAAGGATTTTCAAGTGTATTGCGACGCCTCACGCCTAGGACTTGGAAGTGTGCTTATGCAGGACGGAAGAGTTGTTTCGTATGCCTCACGACAATTAAAACCACATGAGTTGAATTATGCCACGCATGATTTGGAATTCGCATCTGTAGTGCATGCGTTGAAGACTTGGAGGCATTACCTTATTGGAAACCATTGTGATGTGTACACGGATCATAAGAGTTTGAAGTAGATTTTCACCCAGAAGGAGCTGAACCTTAGGCAGAGAAGATGGTTGGAGCTTATAAAGGATTATGACACGAAGCTTCACTATCATCCAGGAAAGGCCAATGTCGCAGCAGATGCTTTTGAGCCGGAAGAGTTATGCTAATACCCTAGTGAGCACGGGATTGCCGAAGGAGTTAGCAGAGGATCTTCGGGAACTTCGATTGGAGATTGTTCCTAGAGGTTTTGTTGCAACAATGGAGGTTCAGTCTACATTGTTGGGAAAGATTCAAGAAGCTCAGAAGGATGACAAAGAGATTGCAGAGATAAAAGAGAAAATGAGCGAAGGAAATGCCAAAGGTTTTCGTGAGGATGAACACGACACCTTATGGTTTGAGGACCGTGTTTATGCGCCCAATAACCCAGAGATCAGGAAGTTAATACTTCAGGAGGCTCATGACTCACCATACTCGATACACCCCGAAAACACCAAGATGTATTTGGATTTGAAGGAACATTTCTGGTGGACAGGGATGAAGAAGGATATCGCTGAGTATGTAGCCATATGTGATGTATGTCAGAGAGTGAAGGCAGAGCATCAAAAGCCAGCAGGATTGCAACAGCTTATGCCGATACCCGAATGGAAGTGGGATAAACTTGGCATGGATTTTATCACCGGACTTCCCAGGACCAAATCAGGTTATGATTCTATATGGGTAGTAGTTGACTGCTTGACCAAAGTAGCACACTTTATCCTAGTGAAAACAACTTATACCAGTGCAAAGTTGGCCAATATATATATGACCGGGATCGTATGTCTGCATGGAGTTCCAGGACCATCGTATCTGATAGAGGGACACGGTTTACCTCAAAGTTTCGGCACTAGTTGCACTAGACTTTGGGAACGAGATTGGAGTTCAGTACAGCATTTCACCCGCAGACGGATGGACAGACTGAGAGAGTCAACCAGATTCTGGAGGATATGTTGAGAGCCTATGCGCTAGATTATGGATCTAGTTGGGATGATAATTTGCCTTACGCAGAGTTCTCATACAACAATAGTTACTAAGCTAGTCTGAAGATGGCACCGTTCGAAGCCCTGTATGGACGAAGGTGCAGAACACCGTTGATGTGGGATGAAGTTGGAGACCGATAGTTGTTTGGACCAGACTTGATCAAAGAGTCTGAGGAGAAAGTTAAACTGATTCGAGATAGACTGAAGATAGCTCCGTCCAGATAGAAGAGCCATGCAGATTCGAAACGCAAGGAGGTAACCTATGAAATTGGAGATAGAGCATATTTGTGAGTATCACCTTTGCGAGGAGTGAAACGTTTTGGAGTTAAGGGAAAGTTAGCCCCGAGATTTGTAGGACCGTCTCGTGTTTTGGAATGGATGGGAGAAGTTGCCTACAAGTTGGAGTTACCTGAAGGACTGTCAGGAGTTCACGATGTGTTTCACGTTTCCCGGTTGAAGAAGTGCCATGCTGAGATGGACGATATACCGCTAAGAGATACCGTACCCTTGGAGGCGATTCAGTTGGACAATGATTTGACTTATGAGGAGACGCCAGTCAAGATTTTGGAGTTTGCCAGTCGAGTCACCCGCAACAAGGTTATCAAGTTTTGCAAAGTTCAGTGGAGCCACCATACCGAGGACGAAGCCACATGGGAACGAGAGGATGATCTTTGCAAAGACCACCCACACCTATTTTCTAGCCAACCCGAATCTCGAGGGCGAGACTCATCTTAAGGGGGGTAGGTTTGTAACATCCCAAATTTCCAATTTGGAATGTTATACATAGATCATTCTTGCATATCATATTTTATTGCATTTTGTCTCGCGATCCTCGAGATCCTAAGCAACTCAAGGACCCTCGGAGAGAGTTGGGGATTTCCCTGGTTTTCAAATTTGATTTTATCAAATTCTGAAACAAGGATTTTTGGTTTTAATTATTTTTCTCTCCAAAAATATTTCATAATAAAATATATGAGAGGAGATAATATGACTTCTCCAAAATAAATGAAATATGTGAGGAAAAATATTAAAATCAAATATTTGTTTTTATTTGGATTTTATTGCGATTTTATTTGCATTAGAAAAATTGCACGTTTTCAAAATTGCATTTTAGGGCCAAGAAAATGTTCATCTCGTTCTAAATATTTTATTTAGACGACGAAAATTTGTTTTAGCATTTTTAGAATTTTATTTTATTTTCTAGGATTTTTTGTTTCGGCGGAATTATTTAAAAAAAATCGCGCAGGGGCTGACTGGGCCGAAGCCCAGCCGCCGGCCCGCCTCTCCCTGCGATGCCGCCTCCTCCCAGGAGACCGCCGCCGCCCCGCCGCCGCTGACTCGAGGAGTCCGGCTAGGACTCCTCCCCGCCGCCTCTTGCCCCCTCCCCAAGGCACCCCTCCCCTTTATATACCCCACCCCGCCACCGCCACCACCACCCCACCCCGCCCGGAGCC
>NC_041382.1:433557394-433629287 GCF_002162155.2 Triticum dicoccoides
GCCGCCGCTGCCGCGCCGCCGCCACCGCCTCGCCGCCGCCTCGCCCCGCCGCGTCTCGCCGGACCGACGAGGTAGCTGCCGGTTTTTTAAAGGAAACCAATCCGGTTTTTTTAAAGAAAACCCTAGTTCGTTTTTTTGGTTCGCTGGTTTTTTTCTGGTTTTTCTTTTTAGCGGATGTTCGTCCGTACGTTCGTTTTAACGAACGGTTTTCGTTCGTTATTTACAGACAACGAACGCTCGTTCGTTAGCCTGTTCGTCAGTTTTCTTTTATCGGATTTTTCTGCGGTTATTTCTTATCGCGATTTCTCATCCGATTTTCGTTCTAGTTTATCTTTTCGCTCGTTTGTCAGAATCAGGCAATTCAAGCGCCTAGATCTTCATCTCAAGACCCTCTTTCCGCTTAACCAACTTGAACAAGATTTTGGTACTGTAAAATTTGACCTAGGTCCAGATTAGTAAATCAATCTTGTTTTCTTCGCCATTTGAGTTTCGTTGCTCCGTTCGATTTGATTATTTTTGCAAACCAAAGTTCTTAAGTTGAACTTTCTGGTTAGGTCTTCCTATTTGAGTTTTACCCATGTTTCTTTTGCTTGATTGCTTATGTATGCTATTGTTTGTTTGCGATAGAATTCCCGGAGTGTGAAGCGTGTTATTTGGAGTCTCTAGGTTTCGTGGATCGTCAGTAAGGCAAGTAACACTTTGATCATACCCCTTTATCACCCAGTTTTTATGCATTAGTTCCAATCCTCAAACATTGCATGGTTAGGATGTCATTAACATGTGGGTTGGGAAGTAGTTGATGAGGTAGAACCTATTGCCCTGTTATATTCAAACCCTTGGGAGTTCCTTCTACGTGTTGCATAATGCTATGCTATGCTCGTAGACGTGGTTTGGGAGAGTGAAATCCATGATAGATGTGAGATTGTTAATTAATGGTTCAACTTAAGGTGGGAACTTAAATACACATCTGGGTGGATTGGGGCACCTCTAGTACCTAGTGTTGCCTGTATTTTTGGAAATCCCGGAGTACCCGTGTGATCTTCCTATGGACCGCCACCCAGGCTCAAAGGGAACTGAGATGATTCATGCTAGAAACTTTCGTGTGCAGCCACAAGCTATTATGGGCTATAGCATAGTTGAGTAAGTTACATGAAGCTCTTGAAGAGGTGGATCAGCAGGTAGTGGGTTGTAGGTTTGGTATGGTCTGCCCAGAGTAGAGAGTTAATGTTTCTGAAAGACTGTGTCTCGGTCATCCGTTTCTCAAACATCATGTAGTGCGAGAAATTCGACGGAGGCGATCGAGTCTTGTGGGGAAAAGTGCGCAAACCTCTGCAGAGTGTACAAACTAATCATGGTTAGCCGTGTCCCCGGTTATGGACATCTTGAGTATCTAGTACTTGGAGTATCTTAAGTATCTCATCACTCTTAAATTAATATTGTTGGGTTGATAATTACTTTTAATTGGGATTGAGTTGGAGGAACCTTCTCAATGATGTTTCAACTACCATGATAGTTAAATAAAATCTATTCCTTTGTTGTAGGAAAAAAATGGCTTTTCGTAAAAACTATAACCATAGAGCTTTCCACCACCCAAATAAGCATGTAGTGATAGCATTATTCTGTTCTTACTCTACTGTGTTACTTTGCCAGCATATTCCATGTGCTGACCCATTTTCGGGCTGCAACGTATTATGTTGCAGACTTTTCAGACGAGGAGTAAGGTTCGTTAGGTCGTTGCCGTGTAGCTTAGCTATGCCATTGGAGTTGATGGACTCACTTTATCTTCCAAGCCTTCTACTGTTATCGTATTAGATGGCCTTAAACCATATTTATTGTAATAAGTTCTCTTTGGAGACATTCGATGTAATAAGTGTGTGATTGCTACTCTGTTATAATTCCTTGAGTACTGTGTGTGCCAGCATTACCGATCCAGGGATGACACTGAAGCACAGAGACATGACCATTTGAGGTTGGGTCGCTACAGTAAGTTAGCCACCATATTTGCTTAGTGCTTCCTGCAGCTCCACCTCATTACCCGATCCTACCCATAAGCTTAAATAGTCTTGATCTCGCGGGTGTGAGATTTCTGAGTCCTCATGACTCGCTGATACTTCCAAACAGTTGCAGGTGACGCAACCGAGCTCAAGTGGGAGCTCAATGAAGATCTTGGTCGTTGTTTTGTGTCTTTTCCGGTTGATCAGTAGTGGTGCCCAGTTGGGACGATCGGGGATCTAGAATTTGGGGTTGTCTTCTTTTATTTTGGTTCCATAGTCAGACCTTGATTGTATTTTGGATGATGTATGTTTAACTTGTTATTTGTGTGAAGTGGCGATTGTAAGCCGACTCTTTATCCCTTTCTTATTCAGTACATGGGATTGTGTGAAGATTACCCCTCTTGCGACTAAACCACCATGCGGTTATGCCTCTAAGTCGTGCCTCGACACGTGGGAGATATAGCTGCATCATGGGCGTAACAAGTTGGTAATCAGAGCCATCCCCGACTTAGGATCCCCCTGATTGATCGAATCGCTGACGTTGTTGAGTCTAGAACAAAATGTTTTGAGTCTTAGGAATATATATATCGGAGAGTAGGATTCTTTTTACTCCTCAGTCCCTTCATCGCTCTGGTGAGGCCTCCTGGCGTAGAAGTTTTGACTTTTCTCTCCTCAAATTTCATGAATTTTTTAGGATCACGCGGGTATCTTGGAATCATTCCGATATTCTTGTGACGAGAACATTGTTCTTGGTGCCTCCTGACATTTAGGGGTTGTGGCAGTGTCCCGGGGAGTTGAGCTCTGAGGTGTTGTCGTCACAATTTTATCGTTGCAGTTCTGGAATATCTGAGTTTCGCTGACATCAAAAATCTCTTTTATGCAGTTGTTGATGAGATAACCTCGATGCCACCCAGTACTGGGGCGGGAGTTTAGGAGTATTGCCATAACTCGTATAACAAATGCTTTTTGAAGGTTGAGGTACATGATTTCCGAAGGTTTCTTGGTTATGTGTTGAAGGATGGATATAGCTGGATGTAGGGATTGTTAGTTTGGGTGAGATATTATGCTTCCCATGTACCCCCAACACCTGATTGCATAACCAGAAAGTTTCGGGAGTTATAAGTGGGAATTCAAGTATCTCGTAGGATATCTTTCCAATAGACACATGATACGATATGGGGTCTATCATATGTTTGTTCCAATCCTTTGTTTTGTTTTGTTTTGAGTTATGGTATTCGAGTTGCTTCAATGTCAAGTGTTGATTCCATACCTTTTCCAAGCGGTGTTCTCATATTCCTATGTGAATACTAATACTTCTTGATCATCGAGATTGTCATGTCAATTCTATTTCCAACCGACGTGCTTCTCTTCAAGATGATCCCATCATTCTCCCTATCCGTAAGATCAATTATCAGTTCTTCTCAACGATGTTTATTCAATCTGCCCCAAGTTGCCTTTGTTTTCCCGCCCTCCCACCCTTTTTCTTTAAGGACCCAGATTTCTTAATCAAGTATCCTTTTATTGATGGGAAGTCTCTCCACTCTTTTCTGTCAATGTTATTACCCGATAGTTCTCATGAAGATGCTCTTCAAGTTCATCATTCTTCGTTCTATTTCTTCTCTGGTGGATTCAATTCAAGCTTTGTCGATCATATCATTTCCTCGTTTAAAATGTTTTCTCATGCCGGTGCACCTCTTAATCATCCACCTCTTGCTATTCATGTTATCTGGAGTGCTGAATTTATCCCAGAAGATTCAAGTTTCTATTCGTAATCCTTTCAAGCTATTTCAAGGTCTTACCTTATTCAAGCCATTTAATTAAACGAGCGCAATCTATCTTTTAAATCGTTCAACGGTGTTTATTTTGAGTGGGCCCTAACCCGCAGGTCTTTCCCAGGATCTTACCTGACTCTTCTTTTCTTTTCCGGGGCTAGTCACAATTTTTTTTTCAAAGTTTGACGTAAGAATGAATTATCATCAGTCAAATGTCTTTCTCCAAGATCTTTCAAATTCGTTTCATTGTTGATTCAACCTTTATATTCTGCATTATTCTGGAGTGCCTCAACAATTCATGATGGTGTTTCTCGTCATCATTCTCGAATTATGAAGACCGAAGAAGAGTTTTCCCTCCAAATCTTATCCGGTTCTCTCAAAGATGTGTAGTTCTAGCTTGATGCCATCCTCTCATATTTGTTTTCGATTCTGAGAATTCTTTTCACCCATCCGGAGGCATTGTGATGTTGCTCTCTTCGACCCATCATCTTGTTTTTTCAAGATCATGTTCAATTCCTTCCATTTACAGTCGGAGTGTTGTCCAAATTTTATCATTTATATTCCTTCTCTATCTTGTTTTAACCGGAGTGTTGTCGTAATTGATCTTTATCATTCCTTGCACATCTTGTTTCAACCGGAGTGCTTGCATGTACTTCTTGGCCATTGCAACCCTTTTTCTTATGTCTTTCAACCTACAAGGTTCTAGTAAGGTTCATTGTTCCTCTTTTCTAACGGAGTGTTTTCAACTTTGTTCATCTTCATTGTATTCTTTCTTTCAATTTGTTCAACCTCGCAAGGTTCTTTGGTTTCACTTATTTGTCAAAGAAGCAACTTAGTTTACCTCTTCTCTTCCTCTTCCGTTTCTCTCTGGTGCCATCCTAGATCTCGGGACGAGATCCTCTTGTAGTGGTGGAGTGTTGTGACGCCCCAAGACTGACGCTTCAGATGCCTTTTTGTTTGAGTTTCGTCAGGTGATTTGTTTTGTCTGTTGCATTCATCTTTGCATCATGTCATCATGCCATCATGCCATTTCATCTTTTTAAACTCAACTAAATAAAATGCATAGATCTTTGATCTATTTAAATTGAGGGATATTCACTATGGTGATTTCTCTTTAAAATATATTCTCCCAATATTTTAGGGAGCTACTATTAAATATTACATTGATGTGGAATCAACCATAACACACTTGCAAAATAATTCCCATGCCTATTCCACTTCAAGTTTCACCTTCAAACCTTGGCAACAATTCTTTATCTCTTTTATCGAGGCTCCTCCTATTTTCTCAATATTTTTGGGCACTTCTAAATCCCAATCCTAGTTCAAACCCATTTGAGTTAAATTCGAATGAGTTTGAATTCAACTTCATCTGCGTGCCCACTTCTATTTTTCCTGAATCAGGCTCATTTTTATGAATCCGGGAAAATTACCCGCTTGCGCAAATTCTTGTCCTATGTCTTCTCCTTTTTCTTCTTTGTTTTTTCCTTTTCTTCCGTTTTTAGTAGAAGAAGAGAAAAAGGAGAGAGAAGCCCAGCCCAGGCCGGCCTCCCTAGGCCCACCAAACCCCCATGGCACTTGGACCATCATCGCAGCCCAAGGCCAAGGCCCAGCCGACCCTGCCTAACTAACCCTAGGCCGACTCCCCTCCACTCGATCTCTCCCTCACCTTCTCCCCTTGCGCCGCCAGACCGAGCGCCCCATCTCCTCGTCTCCCACTTCACACACCATAAAGGAGCTTGTGCGACGACGCCCCTGCTCCCGGTCTTCCTCGCCGGCCTCTCCTCTCCTGCACCTCATTCCTGGCACCGGCAAGCCTGCGACGCCGCCGCCGAGCTCCACCAGGACCACACCGGCCTCTCCTCCTTCCCTGCCTTACCCCTGCCTCCGGCCACCGCCAGCGAGCAGCTCCCCTTCTTCGTCCATGGCCTCCACCGCCGGACGAACTGTGGTCGTGGTGTCATCCCCTCGGCCCGCGCGACAGCCCTGCAGCCGCTTCCTCCACTCGGCCTCAACCACCGGAGTCATGTCGACACCCCGCCATGGCGCCCGCGCCGGCGACCCTGCAGGTCGCTGCCTCGCAGCATCTCCGTCTTCCCCGCGCCTCCTCTCTCGCCCTGGAGGTTGCAGGGAGCTCAAGCCCCGTCGTCGGTCGCTCGCGACCTCCTCCTCCTGGCTCTACTCTGCGTCGCCGTGTTCCCATCAAGCCACCGCTGGCCCTCTTCCCCTTCTGCTGATGCCGTTCTGCCAAGGCCCGGCAAGATCACGGGTGATTCCGGTTCCCTCGCATCTCCTCGCGTCGGACCTGGCCTCCACCACCCCGCCCTCAGCCGCCTCGTCCCCTTTCCAGCAAACTTGCGGCTGCGCCTGGCCTGTGCCCGCGCTTGTTGCCTCCAGCCCGACCACTTGTCTGCTTCCGGCTAGAGGCCCTTTTGGCGTCGCTTTGTTTTGGGTTAGCAAGAGAGACGCCTAGACCTGTAACCGGGACCGTCAGGCATCTTCTTTGAGATTTTTGCCAAGTACCACGACGACGCGTCATGTTCGTCTACCGCCGTCTTTGGAATCGCTAAGAACGATAGGTACCTTGACGCCTGATGCATAGAACAACTACCGTCGCCGATGACCCGGGTAGCAGAAATGCCAAGTACCCCTTCGAGTTGACGAGATCGGCAAGTTCGAAGACCCCAAGTACCTCTTCGAAACGACCGAGTACCACTACCATCGACCCTCGAAGACCCCATGGATGTCAAGTTCCTCATTGTGACCCCGAACACCTATGGAGTGTGTACAACTACGAAGCGAGAACGACGACTTCCACTACGAACGCCCCAAGAATGTCTACTTCCTCTACTTTGCACCGAACGAGAACCGTCCCGTTTGCACGCTTCGAAGGTATAACCCCGAGACGACCACCCGTGAATGGATGCATGTGTTGTATGAGATGCATGTTTGGATGTTGTATCCTCCCATGAACGTTAGTTGTTTCCCTTGCTTGGCACCATCGTCGACCCGTGGCAACCTGATATCTGGGATCACCCCACCATCCCTGCTTGACACGCCCTCATCGCTTTTTCTTCTCGATGAGTTGTCGGATCATCGAAATGTTGTCGTGCATCGTTTCCGTTGTCATTGCCGTGGCACCCCCTTTCTTTCCACCGTGGTGACAAAATGCTCCACATCTTATAACTTGCCAACATCTTCATAAAATTGCATAAAACTTGCACATGTCATCCGCATCATGATAATAACATTTAAAATGTTTAAATTGTTGTTTGCTTCAATTGCTAAATGACATGTGGGTTTTACCGGAATGGTTATTTGTTGTTTCCGGCCTCACTGAAAATTTCCTAAAATGTGTAGTTTACTTTTGCCTCACCTCTTGCCATGCTTAACAACATTTAATATTGTTGGGTACATAACCGAGAGCGAACTAAATAAAAGGATGTGGTGTTTTGTTAATATGCATCTCGTTGCATATTGAGCTCCAGTTAATTTGTAGTATTGTTTGTTGCACTTTGCCATGCCATGACTCTTTAAACCAGACATGCATCATACTTGATTGTGCATCATGCCATGTTTATGCTTGGTTGTTTACCATGTTGTTTGCTCCTTTCCAGTGTTGTTTCTTCTTGTTAATTCTGGTAACGTCGCATTTGTGAGGATTCGTTCAACTACGTCCGTTTGTCTTCTTCATGGACTCGTTCTTCTTCCTTGCGGGATCTCAGGCAAGATGAACATACCCTCGATATCACTTATATCTTTGCTTGCTAGTTGTTCTCTCTATCACTATGTCGCGCTACCTACCACTTGTTATATCATGCCTCCCATATTGCCATGTCAAGCCTCTAACCCACCTTCCTAGCAACCCGTTGTTTGGCTATGTTACCGCTTTTGCTCAACCCCTCTTATAGTGTTGCTAGTTGTAGGTGAAGTTGAAGTTTGTTCCATGCTGGAACATGGATATGTTGGGATATCATAATATATCTTATTTTAATTAATGCATCTATACACTTGGTAAAGGGTGGAAGGCTCGGCCTTATGCCTGGTGTTTTGTTCCACTCTTGCCGCCCTAGTTTCCGTCATACCGGTGTTATGTTCCTTGATTTTGCGTTCCTTATGCGGTTGGGTGTTATGGGAACCCCTTGATAGTTCGCTTTGAATAAAAATCCTCCAGCAAGGCCCAACCTTGGTTTTAACATTTGTCACCTAATCCCTTTTCCCTTGGGTTCTACAGACGCAAGGGTCATCTTTATTTTAAACCCCCAGGCCAGTGCTCCTATAAGTGTTGGTCCAACCTGTCAACCGCTGGTGGCCACCAGGGGCAACTCTGGGCTGGCCTACTGGAAATTTGGACAATTCGGTGTGCCCTGAGAACGATATATGTGCAGCTCCTATCGGGATTTGTTGGCACAGTCGAGTGGCTTTGCTGGTCTTGTTTTACCATTGTCGAAATATCTTGTAACCGGGATTCCGAGACTGATCGGGTCTTCCCGGGAGAAGGAATACCCTTCATTGACCGTGAGAGCTTGTGATAGGCTAAGTTGGGACACCCCTGCAGGGTATAAACTTTCGAAAGCCGTGCCCGCGGTTATGTGGCAGATGGGAATTTGTTAATGTCCGGTTGTAGATAACTTGACACTTGACTTAATTAAAATGCATCAACCAAGTGCGTAGCCGTGATGGTCTCTTTTCGGCGGAGTCCGGAAAGTGAACACGGTCTTGTGTTATGGTTGTGCGTAAGTAGCTTCACCACCATATTTGCTTAGTGCTTGCTGCAGCTCCACCTCATTACCCTATCCTACCCATAAGCTTAAATAGTTTTGATCTCACGGGTGTGAGATTGCTGAGTCCTCGTGACTCACAGATACTTCCAAACAGTTGCAGGTGCCGATGATACCAGTGCAGGTGACGCAACCAAGCTCAAGTGGGATCTCGATGAAGATCTTGGTCGTTGTTTTGTGTCTTTTCCGGTTGATCAGTTGTGGTGCCCAGTTGGGATGATCGGGGATCTAGCATTCGGGGTTGTCTTCTTTTATTTTGGTTCCATAGTCGGACCTTGATTGTATTCTGGATAATGTATGTTTAACTTGTTATTTGTGTGAAGTGGCGATTGTAAGACGACTCTTTATCCCTTTGTTATTCAGTACATGGGATTGTGTGAAGATTACCCCTCTTGCGACTAAACCACCATGCGGTTATGCCTCTAAGTAGTGCCTCGACACGTGGGAGATATAGCCGCATCATGGGCGTAACATCTATGGAAGAAGGAATTGATGAAACCGTGGGCTAGTTGGATGAAAAAGATGATGAGGAGAGCGTAGAACAAAAGGAGGAAGAGCAGATTAGCTACCCGTGCCCACCTTCTAATGCGAGTAACTCTTCAACTCATACATTGTTTAATTTCCCTTCATGCTTACCGAAGGATAATTGCTATGATAATTGTTATGATCCCGTTGATTCTTTTGAAATATCCCTTTTTGATGACGCTTGCTATGCTTGTGGCTAAGATGCCAATATGAATTATGCTTATGGAGATGAAATTGCTATAGTTCCTTATATTTAACATGAAATTGTTGCTATTGCACCCACGCATGATAGTCCTATTATCTTTTTGAATTCTCCCGACTACACTATATCGGAGAAGTTTGCCCTTATTAAGGATTATATTGATGTGTTGCATTTTACTAATACACATGATGATTTTGATCAATATAATATGCATGTGCTTGCTGCTCCTACTTGCAATTATTATGAGAGAGGAACTACATCTCCGCCTCTCCATGTTTCCAATGTGATAAAATTGCAAAAAACTGTTTATACTATGCATTGGCCTTTACTATGTGTGCATGAATTGTTCTTTTATGACATGATGATGCATAGGAACAGAGTTAGACTTAGTTGTTGCATGATATATGTTACTTTGTGCTCACTACTAAATCACAAATCATTGTTAATTAAAATTGGCTTTGATATACCTTGGGATCCGGGTGGATCCATTACTTGAGCACTATATGCCTAGCTTAATGGCTTTAAAGAAAGCGCTGCCAGGGAGACAACTCGGAAGTTTTAGAGAGTCATTTATTTCTATTGTGTGCTTTTATAAATTTTAAAAACAACAATAATGTGCCAAGATTTTCCTTTAGGATGTTTACATTGCTTGTTGGTTTCCGCGGTGCAAAACAGAAACTTTGGCTGTAGTGTGCGATTTTACATTTTTTACTGGAAAGTCAAACGGTTCTGAAATTCTTGAACTGTCTTTATATACAAATTTTTTATTTTTCCTAATCATTTCAGAATTTTTGGAGTACCATAAGTATGGTGAATGTTCAGATAACTACAGACTGTCCTGTTTAAGACAGATTCTG
Organism: Triticum dicoccoides; assembly: GCF_002162155.2. NCBI lineage: Eukaryota > Viridiplantae > Streptophyta > Magnoliopsida > Poales > Poaceae > Triticum > Triticum dicoccoides. The sequence continues at coordinate 433,567,523 of NC_041382.1, forward strand.
TTTCTGATGCATAGTTTGCTTATTTTGATGAAACTATCGATTTCTATCAGTGGATTAAGCCATGGAAAAGTTATACTACAGTAGCTAAAATGAAAAAACAAAATATGAATTGGTTTGCAACAATACTTAGAGTAGTGATTTGCTTTATTATACTAATGGATCTTACCAAGCTTTCTGTTGAGTTTTGTGTGGATGAAGTGTTCGAAGATCGAGGAGGTCTCGATGTGAGGAGAAGGAGGAGATGCAAGAGCTCAATCTTGGGTATGCCCAAGTCACCCCAAGTAAATATTGAAGGAGACTCAAGCATCTAAGCTTGGGGATGCCCCGGAAGGCATCCCATCTACAAGTATCAGTATGTTTTCAGATTCGTTTCGTTCATGTGATATGTGCAAATCTTGGAGCGTCTTTTGCATTTAGTTTTCACTTTTCTCTGATGCACCATGCTGGTATGAGATAGTACATGGTTTATTTATATAATGCTCATTGCACTTCACTTATATCTTTTGAGTATGGCTTTATAGAACGCTTCATGTGCTTCACTTATATCATTTGAAATTTGGATTGCCTGTTTCTCTTCACATAGAAAACCGCCATTTGTAGAATGCTCTTTTGCTTCACTTATATTTGTTAGAGCATGGGCATATATTTTGTAGAAAGAATTAAACTCTCTTGCTTCAATTATATCTATAGAGAGATGACAAGAATTGGTCATTCACATGGTTAGTCATTAAATCCTACATAAAACTTGGAGATCACTGAATATGATATGTTTGATTCCTTGCAATAGTTTTGCGATATAAAGATGGTGATATTAGAGTCATGCTAGTGGGTAGTTGTGGATTGTAGAAATACTTGTGTTGAAGTTTGTGATTCCCGTAGCATGCACGTATGGTGAACCATTATGTAACGAAGTTGGAGCATGCTATATTTATTGGTTGTCTTTCTTATGAGTGGCGGTCGGGGACAAGTGATGGTCTTTTCCTACCAATCTATCCCCCTAGGAGCATGACTGTAGTACTTTCTTTCGATGACTAATAGATTTTTGCAATAAGTATGTGAGTTCTTTATGACTAATGTTGAGTCCATGATTATACGCACTCTCACCCATCCATCATTGCTAGCCTCTTTGGTACCGTGCATTGCCCTTTCTCACCTTGAGAGTTGGTGCAAACTTCGCTGGTGCATCCAAACCCCATGATATTATACACTCTATCACACATAAGCCTCCTTATATCTTCCTGAAAACAGCCACCATACCTACCTATCATGGCATTTCCATAGCCATTCTGACATATATTGCCATGAAACTTCCATCATCTTCATATACATGACTTGAGCATCATTGTCATATTGCTTTGCATGATCGTAAGATAGCTAGCATGATGTTTTCATGGATTGTCCATTTTTTGATGTCATTGCTACGCTAGATCATTGGACATCCCGGTACACCGCGGGAGACATTCATATAGTGTAGCGACCAGACCTCAAACAGTCTGATCTCTATGCTCCGGTGTCATCCCTGGATCAGTAATGCTGACACCACATAGTACTCGAAGGATTTATAGCAGAGTAGCAATCACACACTTATTACATCGAGTGTCTCAAAAGAGAACTTATTACATTAAATATGGCTTAAGGCCATTTAATAACGATAACAGCGGAAGGCTTGGAAGATAAGTGAGTCCATCAACTCCAATGGCATCACTGAGTATAGAACCACGACCTAAAAACTCCTTATTCGTCGTCTGAAAAGTCTGCAACATTAACATTGCAGCCTGAGAACGGGTCAGCACATGGAATATGCTGGCAAGGTAACACATAGGGAGTAATGGAATGAAACAACTATACTATATGCATATTTGGCTGGTGGAAAGCTCTATGGTTACAGTTTTTGCGTAAAGCCAATTTTTCCCTACTTCAAAGGAATAAATTTAATTACTACCATGGTGGTTGTTAAACATTGAGAATGGTTGACAGCATTCTCAATCCCAATTAAGCATCATCATTTAACAAACCCAACAAAATTAACTTTAGAGTAACATGTTGAGATTCACATGATAATCCAGGTACTAGATACTCAAGATGTCCATAACCGGGGACACGGCTAACCATGATTAGTTTATTACACTCTGCAGAGGTTTGCGCACTTTTCCCCACAAGACTCGATCGCCTCCATTGGATTTCTCGCACTACATGGTGTTTGAGAAACGGATGACCGAGACACAATCTTTCAGAAATGCTAGCACCTTATGATGGATAGACCGGTACACCTACTTTCCCCTACATCTGCTAGTCTACCCTGTAAGAGTTCGCACGACTTAATCAACTATGCCAGAGCCCATAATGGCTTGTGGCTGCACACGGAAGTTTCTAGTATGAATAATCTCATGATCCCTTTGAGCCTGGGTGGCGGTCCAAAAGAAAAACAGGCAAGTCCTGGAATACCCAGGTGCCTCAATCCACCCAGATGTGTGTTTAGGTTGCCACCTTAGTTAAACCATTAATTAACAATCTCACATCTGTCATGGATATCACTCACGCAATCCACGTCTACTAGCATAGCATGGCATAATAAGCAAACGTAGAAATAACTCCCAAAGGTTTGATAATAAACAGGTAATAGGTACTACCTCATCTACTTCCCATCCCACAAATTAATTAGATCCTAATCATGCAATGTGTGGGGATTGATCTAATGCAATAAAACTGGGTTGTAGGAAAAGGTATGATCAAAGTGTTACTTGCCTTGCTGATGATCCGCGAAACCTAGAGATTCAAAGTAACAGGCGGCGCACTCCGGGTATTCTATCGCAGACAAACAAACAAGCATATAATAAGTACTCATCTAATGCACAGGTAAAACTCAAATAGAAGATCTAACCAGAAAGTTCAACTTAAGAACCCTGGTTTGCAAAAAGAATCAAAGTGAACGTAGCAAAAGAAATCAAACGGCGAAAGAAATCAACTTCATTCTAGTAATCTGGATCTAAGTCAAATTTTACAGTAGCAAAAAACTTGTTTAAGTTGATTATTCAGAAAGAGGGTTTCGAGACAAAACTCCAGGCGCTTGAATCGCCTAATTCCGATAAACGAGCGAAAAGTTATACTAAAACGAAAATCGGATCAGAAATCGCGGTCAGAAAATAACCGCGGAAAATCCGACGAAAAAGAAAAACGACGAACAGATTAATCGTTAATTAACCTAATCCAAAAATAATTAAAAAAATAAAAATAAAAATAAAATAATAAAAAAATCGAAAATAAAACCGACGAAAAAGAAACCAAATAATTTTTTTAAAAAAAATTCGGCACGGAAGTCGAGGCGGCGACGAACCTCGGGCGGCGTGCAACTCCGGCGAGTCGGCGGCGGGTCCGGCGGTGGCGGCGGCGGTGGGCTAGGGTTTTAGGCGCGGGCGCGGTTATGGGCTGGGGCGCCGGGTGCCTCGCTATTTAAAGGCGCCCCCGGGTGGAGTCCCGCTCGGGTACGGCCCATAGTCAGTTTCGTTTTTTTTAATTACGCTCGGAAGAAAAATAAAAAGAAATAATAAACGGACTCCAAAAATCATGAAATAAATTTGCCCGGGTTTCTAAAATCAAGCCCGATAAAGTGAACATTTATTTGGGCCCAAAATACAACTTTGAAAAACGCGTATTTTCCTAAATTCAAATAAAAATACCGAAAAACTCCGAAATAAATCTTTTTTGATTTTTTATTAAATCCTCAATATTTCTATATTTTGGGAAAGTCATTTTATTCCCTCTCTCATATTTTTGTAATAGAAATAATTGATGATAAAATAAATAAAATCAAATGATCCTGTTTACAAAATTTGAGAAAACTCAAATATGTAAATAACGAAATCCCCAACTCTCTCCGTGGGTCCTTGAGTTGCTTAGGATTTTCTAGGATCAAAACCAAAAGCAAAATAAAATATGATATGCATGATGATCTAATGTATAACATTCCAAATTGAAAATTTGGGATGTTACAAACCTACCCCCCTTAAGATGAATCTCGCCCTCGAGATTCGGGTTGGCTAGAAAATAGGTGAGGGTGGTCCTTGAGCAAATCTTCCTCTCGCTCCCAGGTGGCTTCATCCTCCGTGTGGTGGCTCCACTGAACTTTGCAAAACTTGATAACCTTGCTGCGAGTGACTCGGCTGGCAAACTCGAGAATCCTGACTGGTTTCTCCTCATAGGTCAAATTGTTATCCAACTGAATTGCTTCTAATGGCACTGTGTCTCTCAAATGCATGTCAGCCATCTCCGCGTGACACTTCTTCAAATGAGAAACGTGGAACACATCATGAACTCCTGTCAATCCTTCTGGCAATTCCAACTTGTAGGCCACTTCTCCCATACGCTCCAAAACTCGATATGGCCCTACAAATCATGGCGCTAACTTCCCCTGAACTCCAAAGCGCTTAATCCCTCGAAGTGGGGATACTCGAAGATAAGCTCTGTCTCTGACTTCGTAAACTGTCTCCTTGCATTTAGAATCTGCGTAGCTCTTCTGCCTGGACTGGGCTACCTTGAGCCTATCGCGAATCAACTTCACCTTCTGTTCAGACTCTTTAATCAGATCTGGTCCAAACAACTGGCGGTCTCCAACTTCGTCCCATGACAACGGTGTCCTGCACCTCCTTCCGTACAGAGCTTCGAAAGGGGCCATCTTCAAACTGGTCTGATAGCTATTATTGTAAGAGAACTCTACATATGGCAAATTATCGTCCCAACTAGATCCATAATCTAGCGCACAAGCTCTAAGCATATCCTCCAAAATCTGATTGACTCTCTCGGTCTGTCCATCTGTCTGCGGATGAAAAGCTGTACTAAATTCTAGCCTAGTACCCAAAGTCTCATGCAACTGCTTCCAAAACTTTGAGGTAAACTAGGTTCCTCTATCTGATACGATGCTCCTCGGAACTCCATGCAAACATACGATCCTGGTCATGTATATCTTTGCCAACTTAGCACTGGTGTAAGTGGTCTTTACTGGGATGAAATGAGCTACCTTCGTCAATCGATCAACTACAACCCAAATCGAGTCATAGCCTGAACGAGTCCTTGGTAATCCCGTGATAAAATCCATGCCTAGCTTATCCCACTTCCATTCGGGTATCGGCAATGGTTGCAACAATCCTGCTGGCTTCTGATGCTCTGCCTTTACTCTCTGACATACGTCACAAACTGCTACATACTCCGCAATATCCTTCTTCATTCTGGTCCACCAGAAAATATCCTTCAAATCCAAATACATCTTGGTATTTCCTGGGTGAATCGAATACGGTGAATCATGTGCCTCTTGCAGAATCAACTTTCTGATCTCCGGGTCATTGGGTACATAAACACGGTCTTCAAACCATAGGGTGTCGTGCTCATCCTCACGAAATCCTTTAGCTTTTCCTTGGCTCATTTTCTCTTTTATAGAAGCAATCTCCTTGTCAGATTTCTGAGCCTCTCTGATTTTGTCCATCAATGTTGACTGAATCTCCAATGCTGCCACATAGCCTCTCGGAACTATCTCCAAACATAGCTCACGAAGATCCTCGGCTAACTCCTTGGGTATTTCTCCCGTCATTAATGTATTGACATGGCTCTTACGGCTTAATGCATCTGCTACTACATTAGCTTTTCCGGGATGGTAATGCAATCTCATATCATAATCCTTGATGAGCTCCAACCATCTCCTTTGTCTGAGGTTCAACTCCTTCTGCGTGAAAATGTACTTCAAACTCTTGTGATCCGTGTACACCTCACAATGATTTCCAATGAGGAAATGTCTCCATGTCTTCAATGCATGCACTACGGCTGCTAACTCCAAATCATGCATGGCATAATTCAATTCGTGAGGCTTTAGTTGTCGTGAAGCATACGAAACAACTCTTCCCTCCTGCATAAGCACTGCTCCAAGTCCTCGACGTGAAGCGTCGCAATACACCTCATAATCCTTGGTTTGATCTGGCAAAATCAACACTGGTGAGGTAACCAAACGATTCTTCAATTCCTGGAAACTAGCCTCACACTCCTCAGTCCATTTGAACTTATTATCCTTCTTCAGCAACTCCGTCATAGGCTTCGCAATCTTTGAGAAGTTCTCAATAAATCTCCGGTAGTATCCTGCGAGTCCCAGAAAACTCCGGATCTCTCCAACTGTTGTTGGTGCTTCCCAATTGGTCACAGTGATAACCTTGGTGGGGTCAACTGCTATTCCTTCTCCAGATATAACATGTCCGAGGAATCCAACTTCCTTCAACCAAAACTCACATTTGCTGAACTTGGCATATAACTGATGTTCTCTGAGCTTCTCAAGTACCAATCGCAAATGTTCTTTATGCTCCTCTTCATTCTTTGAGAATACCAGAATATCATCGATGAAAACCACGACGAACTTATCCAAAAACTCCATGAACACTTTGTTCATCATGTTCATAAAATAGGCAGGTGCGTTAGTCAGTCCAAATGACATAACGGTATACTCATACAGTCCATATCTTGTGGTGAATGCTGTCTTAGGTATGTCCTGCTCTCGAATCTTCAACTGATGGTACCCTGATCGCAAATCGATCTTGGAAAACACTTTAGCCCCTTGCAACCAATCAAACAGATCATTGATCATTGGTAGCGGGTACTTGTTTTTGATTGTTACTTCGTTCAATCCTCGATAATCAACAACCATTCTTAACGATCCATCCTTCTTCTCCACTACAAGTACTGGTGATCCCCAAGGTGAAGAACTTGGGCGAATGTAACCTTTATCCAGTAACTCCTTAATCTGCTTCTTAATTTCCACCAAATCTTTTGCGGGCATCCTGTATGGTCGCTTCGATATTGGCCCAGTGCCTGGCAAAAGCTCAATCAAAAACTCAATTTCTCTATCCGGTGGCATGCCTGGCAACTCTTCGGAAAATACATCAGGAAAATCCTTTACCACTGGTACTTCCTCCTGCACAACTCCTGATAAGGAATTTACTTGTGTCCTGTTTGGCGCATGTCGGGATACATACTTGATTCTTCTTCCTTCCGGCGTTGTGAGCAAAATTGTCTTACTGGCGCAATCGATGTTTCCTCCATACATCGACAGCCAATCCATACCGAGAATTACATCCAAACCTTGGGATTCCAAAATAATTGAATCCATTGGGAAAACATGCCTTCCTATACTTAATGGCACTTGAAAACATCCTTGTCCGGCCATGTACTCTGCTCCTGGCGAGCTTACTAGCATAGGTGTTTTAAGAACCCTAGTGGGCAGGCTATACTTTTCCACAAATCCCCTTGATATGTATGAATGCGATGCACCAGTATCAAAAAGAACGAGTGCACTAAATGACTTAACCAAAAACTTACCTATTACTACATCGGGCTGAGCTTCAACCTCCTCCACATTAACGTGGTTTACCTGTCTCCTGTTGAAAGGGTTCGGCTTCTTTCCAGAGATTCCATTGCCGTTTTGGCCTTCAGGACATTCATTGGCATAATGTCCGGTCTTGGAACACTTGAAACAGGTGACTTGACTCAGATCTCTCTTGGCTGGGGCTGATGGGGTGTTGCGGTTCTGTCCAGTGCTTCCTCCATTCCCGTTACTATTCTTGGTGCCATTTTGATTGTGCGAGCTACCTACTCCATGGGTATGCTGAAAATGTCCTCCCGGTCTAGGGGTAAAGCGTGGCTTCTGCTGAGCTCCTGAATTATACTTTCCTTGTCCATACTTCCTCTTGCGGTTCTCAATTTGCTGCTACTTCCCTTCAATCATAAGAGCACGGTCTACCAACTCCTGGTAGTTGTTGAAGGTGGCTACCATCAACTGCATACTCAACTCATCATTCAGTTCTTCCAGGAATTTCTCCTGCTTAGCTTCATCCGTAGCAATGTCATCTGGGGCATAACATGCTAGCTTACTAAACTCCTCCACATACTGGCCAACTGTCCGTCCTCCTTGGCACAAGTTACGAAACCCACGCTTCTTCATGGCCATTGCTCCTGCTGAAACATGGGCAATACGAAAAGCTTGCTGAAACTGGTCCCATGTGACAGTGTCGACTGGGAAGGTGGCTGTGAAATTCTCCCACCAGGATGCTGCGGGTCCTTCTAACTGATGTGCGGCAAAGTTCACCTTCTCCGTATCTGTGCATCCTGCTGTGGTCAACTCCCTAGCTGTCTTGCGGAGCCAATCATCTGCTACTATTGGCTCGGTGCTACTGGAAAACACCGGCGGATTCAGCCTAAGAAAATGGGCTAAGTGGTCAACAGGTGGTGGTGGTGGTGGTGGGTTGTTGTTGTTGTTCCCCCGATTCTGATTCTGAACTAGCAACTGCATCAAGGTGTTCTGCTGCTAGATCAACTGGGTGAGCTCCGGCGGAAAGGCAAATCCGGGGTCACGTCTCGGAGGCATCTGAGGGTTTAGAAAAGATGAGATATAAGAATAGAGGGGGTCTAAAGAGAAAACACTACCCATATGCACATGAGGCAAAACAAACAATTCACTTCAATCAATCAAACAAGGGCATACAATCGATCTATCTATCGCAAAAGTGCTCGGACTACTATATTTACATGGTGGACTACTACTACTGATGAGGTGGTCTACTAGAAACATTCTACGGTTGTTAACTCCATGATATCTGCTCCAGCTTCATCAACATAGTCATCATCGCTACTATCTGGTTCCAAGTCGGTGCCGTCGATGATGATGTAGTCCTCCGGGCTAATTTCCTGAGGTTCTTCGTCTTCATCTACTGGCGTAGGGTCTCCCATAAATATTCCAATCTTCTTGATCAGGTCGTCATTCTTCTCCACCAATACTTCAATTTCTTCTTCATAATCTTCACATGTAGCCTTGAGTTCTTCCTCCAGTTCCTTGATTCTAGTCTTAGTCTTCTTTAGATCTATCATGTCGGCACACATCTGATTCTCCTGTCGTCGAATGTGATGGTTTAACTCCTGGATAAAAGCTGCAATTGATCTATCTTTCCTGGTGCTGATCATCTCCCAACGTTCATCTCAGCGCCCACAAATCTGGTAGATAGTATCCTTGAGATCCTTGCGGTAGACTTCTCCAATGCGTCCCATGGCGATGTGAGCTGCCATACTCTTTCCTAGACTCCAAGTTGGTGCATCAAAAGAAAACTCTATGGGCTCAGTGACTGGCATGAACGTCCTTCCTGGTACTTGAACTTGAATCATCCAGCACTCTTCTTCAGGTAAAGTGGCTTTGTAGGTTCCCGTGAAGCTTGGTACTCCTATGTTCAGGTATCTAGTGACTTCCTTCAAGTGGCGTCCAAAGGGTGTATCTTCATCTGGTTGTGTGAACTTGTTCCTTGCATCCGCCATCCTAAAGAGTAGAAAAGATGAGAAGTCAGAAGAGAAGAGAGTGGGTAGTGATCTAGGTCTCTTTGCTTAGTGGTCGTGTCCTACAGTCAACCTGGCTCTGATACCATCTTTGTAGTGACCAGACCTCAAACAGTCTGATCTCTGTGCTCCAGTGTCATCCCTGGATCAGTAATGCTGACACCACATAGTACTCGAAGGATTTATAACAGAGTAGAAATCACACACTTATTACATCGAGTGTCTCAAAAGAGAACTTATTACAATAAATATGGCTTAAGGCCATTTAATAACGATAACAACGGAAGGCTTGGAAGATAAGTGAGTCCATCAACTCCAACGGCATCACTGAGTATAGAACCACGACCTAAAAACTCCTTATTCATCGTCTGAAAAGTCTGCAACATTAACGTTGCAGCCTGAGAACGGGTCAGCACATGGAATATGCTGGCAAGGTAACACATAGGGAGTAATGGAATGAAACAACTATACTATATGCATATTTGGCTGGTGGAAAGCTCTATGGTTACAGTTTTTGCGTAAAGCCAATTTTTCCCTACTTAAAAGGAATAAATTTAATTACTATCATGGTGGTTGTTAAACATTGAGAATGGTTGACAGCATTCTCAATCCCAATTAAGCATCATCATTTAACAAACCCAACAAAATTAACTTTAGAGTAACATGTTGAGATTCACATGATAATCCAGGTACTAGATACTCAAGATGTCCATAACCGGGGACACGGCTAACCATGATTAGTTTATTACACTCTGCAGAGGTTTGCGCACTTTTCCCCACAAGACTCGATCGCCTCCGTTGGATTTCTCGCACTACATGGTGTTTGAGAAACGGATGACCGAGACACAGTCTTTCAGAAATGCTAGCACCTTACGATGGATAGACCGGTACACCTACTTTCCCCTACATCTGCTAGTCTACCCTGTAAGAGTTCGCACGACTTAATCAACTATGCCAGAGCCCATAATGGCTTGTGGCTGCACACGGAAGTTTCTAGTATGAATAATCTCATGATCCCTTTGAGCCTGGGTGGCGGTCCAAAAGAAAAACAGGCAAGTCCTGGAATACCCAGGTGCCTCAATCCACCCAGATGTGTGTTTAGGTTGCCACCTTAGTTAAACCATTAATTAACAATCTCACATCTGTCATGGATATCACTCACCCAATCCACGTCTACTAGCATAGCATGGCATAATAAGCAAACGTAGAAATAACTCTCAAAGGTTTGATAATAAACAGGTAATAGGTACTACCTCATCTACTTCCCATCCCACAATTTAATTAGATCCTAATCATGCAATGTGTGGGGATTGATCTAATGCAATAAAACTGGGTTGTAGAAAAAGGTATGATCAAAGTGTTACTTGCCTTGCTGATGATCCGCGAAACCTAGAGATTCAAAGTAACAGGCGGCGCACTCCGGGTATTCTATCGCAGACAAACAAACAAGCATACAATAAGTACTCATCTAATGCACAGGTAAAACTCAAATAGAAGATCTAACCAGAAAGTTCAACTTAAGAAGCCTGGTTTCCAAAAAGAATCAAATCGAATGTAGCAAAAGAAATCAAACGGCGAAAGAAATCAACTTCGTTCTAGTAATCTGGATCTAAGTCAAATTTTGCAGTAGCAAAAACTTGTTTAAGTTGATTATTCGGAAAGAAGGTTTCGAGACGAAACTCCAGGCGCTTGAATCGCCTGATTCTAATAAACGAGCGAAAAGTTATACTAAAACGAAAATCGGATCAGAAATCGCGGTCAGAAAATAACCGCGGAAAATCCGACAAAAAAGAAAAACGACGAACAGATTAATCGTTAATTAACCTAATCCGAAAATAATTAAAATAATAAAAATAATATTAAAATAATAATAAAAATTAGAAAATAAAACCGACGAAAAAGAAAATAAATATTTTTTTTAAAAAAAAATTCGGCACGGAAGTCGAGGCGGCGGTAAACCTCGGGCGGCGTGCAACTCTGGCGAGTCGGCGGCGGGTCCGGCGGCGGTGTCGGGCTAGTGTTTCGGGCGCGGGCGCGGTTATGGGCTGGGGCGCCGGGTGCCTCGCTATTTAAAGGCGCCCCCGGGCGGAGTCCCGCTCGGGTACGACCCATAGTCGGTTTCGTTTTTTTTAATTATGCTCGGAAGAAAAATAAAAAGAAATACTAAACGGACTCCAAAAATCATGAAATAAATTTTCCCGGGTTTCTAAAATCAAGCCAGATAAAGTGAACATTTATTTGGGCCCAAAATACAACTTTGAAAAACGCGTATTTTCCTAAATTCAATTAAAAATACCAAAAAACTCCGAAATAAATCTTTTTTGATTTTTTTATTAAATCCTCAATATTTCTATATTTTGGGAAAGTCATTTTATTCCCTCTCTCATATTTTTGTAATAGAAATAATTGATGATAAAATAAATAAAATCAAATGATCCTGTTTACAAAATTTGAGAAAACTCAAATATGTAAATAACAAAATCCCCAACTCTCTCCGTGGGTCCTTGAGTTGCTTAGGATTTTCTAGGATCAAAACCAAAAGCAAAATAAAATATGATATGCATGATGATCTAATGTACAACATTCCAAATTGAAAATTTGGGATGTTACATATAGAGTCATATCTTTGTTCTAGTATCGAGTTGTAATATTGAGTTGTAAGTAAATAAAAGTGTGATGATCATCATTATTAGAACATTGTCCCATTAGAGGTTATCAAAATAAAAGTGGCCAAAGAAGCCCCCCCAAAAAAAGAGAGAGGCCAAAGAAGCCTACAAAAAAAGACAAAAAAATAAAAAATGAGAGAAAAGAGAGAAGGGACAATGTTACTACCCTTTTACCACACTTGTGCTTCAGAGTAGCGCCATGTTCTTCATATAAAGAGTCTCTTGAGTTATCACTTTCATATACTAGTGGGAATTTTCATTATAGAACTTGGCTTGTATATTCCAATGCTGGGCTTCCTCAAATTCCCTAGGTCTTCATGAGCAAGCAAGTTGGATGCACACCCACTTAGTTTCAGTTTGAGCTTTCATACACTTATAGCTCTAGTGCGTCCGTTGCATGGCAATCCCTACACCTCACATTGACATCAATTGATGGGCATCTCCATATCCCGTTAATTAGCCGCATCGATGTGATAGTTTCTCCTTTTTGTCTTCTCCACACAACATCCACCATCATATTCTATTCCACCTATAGTGTTATATCTATGGCTCACACTCATGTATTGCGTGAAAGTTGAAAAGGTTTGAGAAAATCGAAAGTATGAAACAATTGCTTGGATTTTCATCAGGGTTGTGCATGATTTGAATACATTGTTTGGTGAAGATGGAGCATAGCCAGACCATATGATTTTGTAGGGATAACTATCTTTGGGCATGTTATTTTGGAAAGTCATGATTGTTTTATTGGTATGCTTGAAGTATTATTGTCTTAATGTCAAATGATAGACTATTGCTTTGAATCACTCGTGTCTTAATATTCATGCCATGATTAGATTACACGATCAAGATTATGCTAGGTAGCATTCCACGTCAAAAATTATCTTTTTTTATCATTTACCTACTCGAGGACGAGCAGGAATTAAGCTTGGGGATGCTGATACGTCTCCGTCGTATCTATAATTTTTGATTGTTCCATGCCAATATTATACAACTTTCATATACTTTTCGCAACATTTTATACTATTTTTGGGACTAACATATTGATCCAGTGCCCATTGCCAGTTAATGTTTCTTGCACGTTTTTTGTTCCGTAGAAAATCCATATCAAGCGGAGTCCAAACGGGATAAAAACTTATGGAGATTTTTTTGGAATATATGTGATTTTTGGGAAGAAGAATCAACGTGAGATGATGCCCGAGGGGGCCACGAGGCAGGGGGCACGCCCCAGGGGGGTGGGCATGCCCCTGACCCTCGTGGCCACCCCGTAAGGCGGTTGGTGCCCTTTAATCGCTGCAAGAAAGCCAATATTCAGATACAGATTGAAATTTCAGCCCAATCGGAGTTACGGATCTCCGGGAATATAAGAAGCGGTGAAAGGCCAGAATCTAGAACGCAGAAACAGAGAGAGAGAGAGATCCAATCTCGGAGGGGCTATCGCCCCTCCGCCGCCATGGAGGCCAAGGACCAGAGGAGAAACCCTTCTCCCATCTAGGGAGAAGGTCAAGGAAGAAGAAGAAGAAGAAGAAGGGGGGCTCTCTCCCCCTCTCTTCCGGTACCGCCGGAACTCCGCCGGGGCCATCATCGTCACCGCGATCTACACCAACACCTCCGTCATCTTCACCGACATCTTCATCACCTTCCCCCATCTATCTAAAGAGGTCCACTTTCCCGCAACCCACTGTACCCTCTACTTGAACATGGTGCTTTATGCTTCATATTATTATCCAATGATGTGTTTGCCATCCTATGATGTCTGAGTAGATTTTCATTGTCTTATCGGTAATTGGTGAATTGCTATGATTGGTGTAATTTGCTTGTGGTTATGTTGTTGTCCTTTGGTGCCCATAATATGAGCACGCGTGTGTATCACACCATAGGGTTAGTTGTATGTTGATAGGACTATGTATTGGAGGGCAAGAGTGACAGAAGCTTCAACCTAGCGTAGAAATTGATGCATACGAGATTGAAGGGGGACCAATATATCTTAATGTTATGGTTGGGTTTTACCTTAATAAACGTTAGTAGTTGTGGATGCTTGCTAATAGTTCCAATCATAAGTGCATAGAATTCCAATTCAGGGATGACATGCTAGCAGTGCCCTCTCCCACATAAAACTTCATATCGGTCTAGTAAAGTAGTCAATTGCTTAGGGACAATTTCGCAACTCCTACCACCACCTTTCCACACTTGCTATACTAACTTTATTGCTTCTTTACCTAAAACAGCCCCTAGTATTTATTTATGTGCTCTTTATATTCTTGCAAACCTATCCCGTTACACCTACAAAGTACTTCTAGTTTTGTACTTGTTCTAGGTAAAGCGAACATTAAGCGTGCGTAGAGTTGTATCGGTGGTCGATAGAACTTGAGGGAATATTTGTTCTACCTTTAGCTCCTCGTTCGATTCGACACTCTTACTTATCGAAAGCGGCTACAATTGATCCCCTATACTTATGGGTTATCAATGACTACTTGATGGTTTAGTGAGCCATGCTTTATGGCTTAGAATCGAGGCTCCAAAGGCGTTTTGAATGCCATGGAACATCTGCGATGTTCCAAGAGCTGAAATTGGTATTTCAGGCTCATGCCCGTGTTGAGAGGTATGAGAACTCTGACAAGTTCTTTGCCTAAAAGATGGAGGAGAATAGCTCAGCCAGTGAGCATGTGCTCAGAATGTCTGGGTACTACAATCGCTTGAATCAAGTGGGAGTTAATCTTCCAAATAAGATAGTGATTGACAGAGTTCTCCAATCACTATCATGTGGCACCCCGGCTTAGAGCAACCGGTTTACCTTGCATTGCCGCATTGCCAGCCCAGAGATCAAGTCTTCTGGCAACACACAACAACATGGTGTAGAAACAACTGCTTTATTGATGCTAGCGGATTACATGGGTCTGAAATTACATCGAAATAAGAGGCCAAGTGGCACACATGGTGCGGCTGAACAGTATGTACATTATTTAATGAACATAAAGGGGCCTCGATTACATGAACTACGCGGCAACGGAAGAATGACAAAGTGGAACTCCATAGCACAGGGACAACGACGTGGACACGGCCTAGACGCGAGAAGCTCTCCGATGCGAAGCGACTTGCCTGAAAACTGGCATGACATGCCAGGTTAGTACATTGAATGTACTTGCAAGCTCACAACAAACATAAGCATAATGACAAACAATATCATGGCAATTAATCAGGTTAATGCGATGCAATTAATGTTACTAATGTGGTGAAACCAGCTTGTGCACCAAGTCCCACGGACTCGCTTACCAGACGGGTTACCTCGTAACCAAACAGTGATCATACCCGGATCACAACTAAAACCAATCACTAATGATCATCTCATGATCTCCAGAATCATCAGTGCCATCAATAGTTATTTAGTGTGCAAGATTAATTATAAAAGTTGATCCATGGTGTGACTTACTCCCAAGTTGTGCCCATAACCGAGGTAGCGCACTTTACCCACACAACGGAATCCATGGCCTCGCCCTCCCATTCGGGTGGACCAACGACATTCCGACGAAACCCTCCCCTTGCCATGACACTCTCCCGGCCATTCCAACAAACTCCCTCTCAGGGCTATGTCCTGGGTGGCCCCGTGTCTGCCAAAGACACCAACGGCCACAGTCGTGGCAAAACGGTCCCAAACAGGGACAAGGTACCATAAAAAAAATGGGCACACAAGGTTATGTCTGCTTACCGGGCCAGGGTACGCATGCCCATAACCTTCCCCCATTGGAGGCACCGGCGAGAGGCACAACAAAGGACCGAATCAAGATCTCCCACAAGGTAAATGTGGTCACACTGAGAAAACCCGATTCAGTGGCACCATGACTCGATCAACGTCATATTCAGGTGGACTTCTTAACAGGTTTAACTTGAATAAAAATTTAAACTACCAAGTCATACGATGCCATGATCATGCAACTAATCAACATGCAAAGCATACAACTCCCATGTACGGATCAAACTTATCAACATAACTTGCTTGCACTACACATGATTAAACTTTACTGGTTCTCCCTCAACTTTTATTATCATGCAATATTTTTACTAACTCATAATTTATATGAAGATATCACTTAACAAAAGAACTATCATTATCTATCATAGCAATACAACTAAGGCAAAAATTTATTCTACTCGACCAAACTAGTCCATGCATTCAACCAGTGAATTAAACACGCATATCAAGCACGAGAAAGTAACTAGCAAGCAACCATATTTATTTAACAAATTTTTAAATGCATACAAGAACTCATATTTAAGTATAAACAATCATAGATATTGAAATGACACCATCCAAATGCTGGCGTGGCTTGCCTTAGTGCAGAGGAGAGTCACACTCCTCCTGGTTATCTTCAAGGAAAGTTCCTCCTTCTGAAAATATTTAAAAACCACAAAACAAAATATCAAAAACCATTATGAAAATCACTAGAAATTCTAGATAGAAAGGAAAATTCCACATTTTTGTGTGCTGCTAGAGCTTTCGGGAACAAACACAATGCAAAAAGAATCAACACATTTGGACTTATGGGCTAGAAGTTATCACTGGTCAAAGTTGTGGTCAAATATTTGAATTATTTTGAATAAATCAGGGAACCTGGGGGGGTGACATCGATGGCGTAAAGTCAGGATATGCCTCCACTCGTACTGCTTCGGGTGCGAGTGGTGAGGCTGACACCAGGCCCCACCGGTCAGGAGAGAGAGGGGGAGAGAGGAAACAGAGCGCGACGGCGCTCTACCGGATCTTACGCCGGCGACGAGTGGGTTTTGGGCAAAACCAGAGGGATAGAAGTGGAGAGGGGGTCATGGCACACCTGCCCGTACCCGTGGATTGCTGGGGGATGGCCAGAGTTGCTCGCAATCAAGAACGCAAGCGGCGGTGGCGGACGGGTCTTGTCGGAGATGAACAAGGCGACGGCGAGGGGCGACTCCAGGGGCTCAGCTGCTTCCAGGCGACACTAGAGGATCCCCAACGACTTGCCTGAGAGGTTGATAAGGCTAGAGAGGCTCTGGAGTGGGGTGGTTGGGCTGCAGGGATCGTCGGCGATCTCTGGTCGAGGTCGACGGCAGGAGGCCTGCCCGACCGGGCTACGGCTCCTCTACGCGGTCTTGGTGGTTGTGTCATGCGGTGTGAGGCCTCGAAGCGGAGGGAATGGCTCTATATATAGCCAGAGTGAGAGGGGGTACGTGGCGCCGCCGGAGTTCTCTAGAGACCGGCGAACAGCGACGAAAGCCACCAGAGGGAGGGGCAAGGGCTCAGTGTGTAGGCGGGAGCTGTCCATGCTCGCGGTTGAGCACATGAGGCAGGGGGAGAAGAAAACAAGGGCACAAGTGCACTGTGTCTTTTGGCCGCGACATGCCCATGCCCGCCGTGGTGTCTCCGGCGTCGGTGAGCGCCAGGGAGGGGTCAAAGGTGATGAGTCGAGGCTGGTGGCGCGGCGCGGTAGTCGTCGGCGACCTTTGGCTCGAGCACGCGCCGAACAGAGGCGTTGGTGCTACTCAGAGCGCGTCGAGCACATGCCAGATGTAACGCCCCGAGACCGTTGCGCCAAGTGTCTTCCAATTATTCGCTGTCTTTGCCATGTCATTTGCTTTCCTATTGCATCTTGCCATTTCATCATGTGCATTGCATCATCATGTTTTCAAAACTTGTATCCGTCCGGGTTTCCCCAGTTCTGTCTGTTGTCCGTTCTGAGCCCAGACACACTTGCACGCACCCGCGACACGTCCGAAATAGTATTTTATAAGTGGCCAGAAAATGTTCTCGGTTTGGGATGAAAGTTGACGTGCGGTCTTATATTAGTGTAGGTAGGCCGCCTGCCAAGTTTCATCGCATTCGGAGTCCGTTTGATGCCCCAACGGATAACTATAGCGGCAGTATAGCCGATCTATCGTCGGACATTTTCGGTCTCCGGAAACAGACGCCGGGCCTCCCTCTCTCTTCTCTCGTCTCAACCCAAGGCCTTCTACACAGCCCACAAGCTCCAACCTACCCCTCCTCGCGTTCGGAGCCGTCGGATCGCGATCGGAGGCTCCGAAAACCCCTAGAACCCCAACCCTAGCCATTTTTGCTATAAAAGGGAACCCCTCCTTCCCAATCTGGACATTCCTTCCCCTCATCCTCGTTTTCCGCGCCCCCTAATCATCAGCCGTCGCCGCCTTCCTCGTTTTCAGCGCCGGCACGCTCCCCAGCCGCCACTTGTCGCTGCCAGCACCACCCAGCGTCGTCGCCACGTCAGCAGCTTCGCCGCGCGCAGCCAACCGGAGGCCGCCACGTCTCCCCTGGCCTCCTCCCACCTCCCCGCGGCCCTCTCGTCCCGTAGCATGCCCGCCCCCGGGCCAGATCTGGGCCCGGAGGGAGCCCGCGTTGCGCCACCAAAGCCCGCTCCGCTCCGTCGGCCATGTGCTTCCCGCTCCTCGCCGGTGCTTCACCGAAGTGCCGCCCGCACCGCTCGCCTTTCCGCTGCCGGCCACCAGAGGGGCCAACCCTACTCGGATCCACCCCGACCTGCTCGCATCGCTCACCAGCGCGCGCCTCCGTCGAAATTCTGCCGAAGTCAACCTCCGCCCGCGCCGCGCCCAAACTCCGTGTCGGCGTCGTCAAGCACTCCTTCGCCGGATCCAGAGCCCTGCGATGCGATCCCGACCTCGCGGGCCACGCCCGTCGCCGTTTTCCCCACGCGCCACCCTTGCCGGAGATCGTGCCACCGCCGCTCTCTAGTTCGATCGGGAGATCCCCAATCCACCTCCAGCGCCGTTGACCGCGGCCCCGCCCGCGTGGGCCACGCCTTCCCGCGGCCCAGCCAGCGCCCAGCCAGCCATAGCTCCATCGAACCAGCCCACGAGGCCCAAAGTGAGCAGCCCCTCTCCACTTCCTCTCCTGTACAGTACCGGGCCAACCAGATTCGGCCCAGTGTGTTTTTTCTTTGTCTGCGATTTTAGCAATTAATCCCGAGACTGCGGTTTTTACAGAAAAGTCCTCCTAGTTCATGCATATCATAACTCACAAATGGTGCATCGGATTAAAATGATTTATATATGAAAGTTGCTTAGAATCTTGTCTAGTTTCATAATATCCAAGTTTCATGCATGTTTAAAAATGTTTAAAATGTTTTTTGTGTAATTTTGCCCATATGCCATGCTAAAATAATTTAATTCATAACTTAATAACCATAGCTCGGTTTTAAATAATCTTTATATGTAAATGAGGTAGAAAAATGCATAGTTTAACTTGGTGCACTCATTTTGCATGTTTAATAACTCTAAAATTGTGTTTAGGGCAGAACAGTACCAAACCTAAAATATGCACATCAGGATTTTTCGGACTTGTTTGCTTGTTGTTCCGGCCTCATTTAAACTTGCCTAGATAGGTAGTTTTATTATGCTTCACCTCTTGCCATGGTAATCAACATTTAATATTGTTGGGTACATAAACAAGATCGAACGAAATAACTTGAATGTGGTATTAGTTAAATATGCAACTCATTGCATATTGAACTCCATTTAACTTGTAGTTTTGTTTGTGCACTTTGCCATGCCATGCCTCTTTAAACCAGACATGCATCATACTTGGTTGTGCATCATGCCATGTTATGCTTGGTGGTTTACTATGTTGTTTGCTTCTTTCTGGTGTGCTTCTTCGGGTTGGTTCTGTTAACGTCGCGTTTGTGAGGAATCGTTCGACTTCGTCCGTTTGTCTTCTTCATGGACTCGTTCTACTTCCTTGCGGGATCTCAGGCAAGATGACCACACCCTCAAAATCACTTCTATCTTTGCTTGCTAGTTGATCGCTCTATTGCTATGCCGCGCTACCTACCACTTGCTATATCATGCTAACCATATTGCCATGTCAAGCCTCTAACCAACCTTTCCTAGCAAACCATTGTTTGGCTAAGTTATCGCTTTTGCTCAACCCCTCTTATAGCATTGCTAGTTGCAGGTGAAGCTGAAGTTTGTTCCATGTTGGAACATGGATATGTTGGGTTATCACAATATCTCTTATTTAATTAATGCATCTATATACTTGGTAAAGGGTGGAAGGCTCGGCCTTATGCCTAGTGTTTTGTTCCACTCTTGCCACCCTAGTTTGTGTCATACCGATGTTATGTTCCTTGATTTTGTGTTCCTTACATGGTTGGGTGTTATGGGGACCCCTTGACAGTTCACTTTGAATAAAACTCCTCCAGCAAGGCCCAACCTTGGTTTTACCATTTGCCTCACCACCACCTACCCTTCCGTCGGGTAGGCCAACCCGAGGGTCATCTTTATTTTAACCCCCCCCCCCCGGGCCAGTGCTTCTCTCAGTGTTGGTCCGAACTAGAGTCCTTTGCAGTGCCACCTCAGGGAAACTTGAGGGCTAGTTTTAGTTGTACGGAGTGCTCATCCGGTGTTGCCCTGAGAACGAGATATGTGTAGCTCCTATCGGGATGTCGGTGCATGGGGCGGTCTTGCTGGTCTTGTTTTACCATTGTTGAAATGTCTTGTAACCGGGATTCCGAGACTGATCGGGTCTTCCCGGGAGAAGGAATATCCTTTGTTGACCGTGAGAGCTTGTGTTGGGCTAAGTTGGGACACCCCTGCAGGGTTTGATCTTTCGAAAGCCGTGCCCACGGTTATGGGCAGATGGGAATTTGTTAATGTACGGTTGTAGAGAACTTAACACTTAACTTAATTAAAATGCATCAACCGCGTGTGTAGCCGTGATGGTCTCTTTTCAGCGGAGTCCGGAAAGTGAACATGATTCTTGTGTTATGTTTGAACGTAAGTAGTTTCAGGATCACTTCTTGATCATTTCTAGTTCACGACCATTGCGTTGCTTCTCTTCTCTCTCTTATTTGCGTAATTTAGCCACCATACATGCTTAGTGCTTGCTGCAGCTCCACCTCACTACCCTTTCCTACCCATAAGCTTAAATAGTCTTGATCTCGCGGGTGTGAGATTGCGGAGTCCTCGTGACTCACAGATACTTCCAAACAGTTGAAGGTGCCGATGATACCAGTGCAGATGACGCAACTGAGCTCTAGTGAGAGCTCGATGAAGATCGTGTTTGTTGTGTTGTTTCGTTTCCTGTTGATCAGTAGTGGAGCCTAGTTAGGACGATCGGGGATCTAGCATTTGGGCTTGTCTTCTTTTATTTTGGTTCCGTAGCCGGACCTGGATTGTATTCTAGATGATGTATGTTTAACTTGTATTTGTGTGAAGTGGCAATTGTAAGCCAACTCTTTATCCCTTTCTTATTCAGTACAAGGGATTGTGTGAAGATTACCCCTCTTGCGACAAAACTACCATGCGGCTATGCCTCTAAGTCGTGCCCTGACACGTGGGAGATATAGCTACATTGTGGGTGTTACAAGTTGGTATCAGAGCCTTCCCCGACTTAGGAGCCCCCTGCTTGATCGAATCGCTGACGTTGTTGAGTCTAGAACAAAATGTTTTGAGTCTTAGGATTATATATATCGGAGAGTAGGATTTTTTTACTTCTCAGTCCCTTCGTCGCTCTGGTGAGGCCTCGTGACATAGTGTTTTGATTCTTCTCTCCTCAAATTTCACTAATTTTTTTTAGGATCACGTGGGTATCTTGGAATGTTCCGATGGTTTTGTGACAAGAACATTGTTCTTGTTGCCTCCTGAGATTTAGGGGTTGTGGCACTGTCCGGGGGAGTTGAGTTCCGAGGTGCCGTCGTCACAATTTTATCGTTGCAGTTCTGGAATACCTGAGTTTCACCGACATTGAAAATATCTTTTATGTAGTGGTTGGTGAGATAACCTCGACGCCACCCAGTACTGGGGCGGGAGTTCGGGAGTATTGCCATAACTCGTATAACGGATGCTTTTTGAAGGTTGAGGTAAATGATTTCCGAAGGTTTCTTGGTTATGTGTTGAAGGATGGATACAGCTGGATGTAGGATTTCCTAGTTTTGGGTGAGATATTATGCTTCCCCTGTATCCCCAACACCTGATTGCATAACCAGAAAGTTTCGGGAGTTTATAAGTGGGAATTCAAGTATATCATAGGATATCCTACCAACAAACACATGATACGACATGGTGTCTATCTTATGTTTGTTTTCGGCTTATTTTGCAAGCCAATCATTTGTTTTGTTTTTTAGTTGTGGTATTCGAGTTGCTTCAATGTCAAGTGTTGATTCCATACCTTTTCCTAAAATAGTGTTCTCATATTTTTATGGGAGTGCTAATCCTTTTTCGATCATCGAGATGGTCATGTGAATCCTTTTCCTCCGGCATGTTTCTCTTCAAGTGGATCTGATCATTTTCCCATCCGTAAGATCAACTCAAAGTCTTCTCAACGTTATTTGTTTCATCCGTCCCAAGTTGCCTTTGTTTTGCCGCCCTCCCACCCTTTTTATTCAAGGACTCATATATCTGAATCAAGTATCCTTCTTATGGATATGAAGTTTCTTCATTCTTTCTGTCAATGTTCTTATCCGGTGATTCTCAGGAAGGTTCTAACGGAGCTTCAAGTGTTTTATTCTTCGTTCTTTTCTTCTCCGGTGGATTCAATTCAAGCTTTGTCGACCATATCCTCTCCCCATTTCAAATGCTTTCTTATGCCGGTGCACTTCTTAATTATTCACCTCTTGTTTTCCATTTGTTTCGTTGTGCTGAAGATATCTTGGAAGATTAGTGCTTCTATTCTGGATCAATCCAAGCTATTTTCGAGGTCTTACCTTATTCAAGCCATTTAATTCAACCGGTGCAATCTCTCTTTTCAAGCAATCTTTAAACGGTGTATCTTTTGAGTGGGCCCTAACCCACAGGTCTATTCCCAGGATCTTACCTGACTCTTCTAATTTTCTCGGAGTTATTCTCAAATTCATTTCAAAGTTTGACGTAAGAATGATTTGTCATCAGTCAAATTTCTTTCTCCAAGATCTTTCAAATTCTTTTCATCGTTGGTTCAACCTTTCTAATTTTCATTCCGGAGTGCCTCAACAATTCATGGTGGTGTATGCCATCATCATTCTCAACATTTGAAGACTGAAGAAGAGTTTCTCTCAAATCTTGGTCCGTTCTCTCAGAGATGCGTGGTTCTAGCTTGATGCCATCCTCTCATAATTGTTTTCGATTATGACAATTCTTTTCACCTATCCGGAGCAATT
Organism: Triticum dicoccoides; assembly: GCF_002162155.2. Taxonomy (NCBI): domain Eukaryota; kingdom Viridiplantae; phylum Streptophyta; class Magnoliopsida; order Poales; family Poaceae; genus Triticum; species Triticum dicoccoides. The sequence goes on from NC_041382.1 coordinate 433,590,669, forward strand.
CAAGATTCTTTTCAGTTTGATTCTCCGAAGGCCATCATTTCGGATTTATTCATCCTAAGCTTTCAACTATTGTTCTCCAAATCTTACCGGTGCATCATTCAAATATTCTCTAATCAGCTCGTGATCTATTCGTTCTCATGTATCTAAATTACTTCAAGTATCTTCATTCATTTTCCAGTTCTTCCCGGTGTATTGTGCCTGTGCTACGTTCATTTTTAATTCTTACAGTGGTTCGTTCAAGATCTCTCTTCCCAATCCTACCGGTGGTTCGCAGAAGACCTTCCCAAGTTGGTGCTATATCTATCTTAATCCTTTCTACGAGAATAAGTAGTATGTCAAATCTGTTGCTTGTCATCAATTTAAATTGGTGAAGGATACACATAACATAATCCTTATTCTTGCTCCATCCAAATGATGGATTCATTCTTTCGGAGTTTTGTTCACGATAAGTAAATTCTTGGTTCAAGTGCTTCATACTTTTTCCGAAGTTCCAAGTTTTCCCGCATTATATGATCGTGAAGCTCCACCTAAATCATTACAAGGCTTCGCCTTGTGTTTTCAACTTCTCTTTCTTTTAATCATCATTTTATTACCGGAGTTTTTCATGGAGGCTCTACATCGTGGTTCGTCAAGGATTCCTTTCATTCTTCAATTGTCCCGCCAAGCTATACTCCAAAATAAACATGGTGTTCAACACATGTCTTGTTTTGAGGAGTTCAAGTATTCTTCATCTTCCATTCTGAAGTGCAATTCTTTCTATCTTATCTTTTGAGGTGGTTGTCGGTGTCAAAACCGGCGGATCTCGGGTAGGGGGTCCCGAACTGTGCGTCTAAGGCGGATGGTAATAGGAGGCAGGGAACACGATGTTTTACCCAAGTTCGGGCCCTCTTGATGGAGGTAAAACCCTACGTCCTGCTTGATTTATTCTTGATGATACGGGTATTACAAGAGTTGATCTACCACGAGATCGGAGAGGCTAAACCCTAGAAGCTAGCCTGTGGTATGATTGTATGTTCTCCTATGGAGTAAAACCCTCCGGTTTATATAGACACCGGAGGGGGCTAGGGTTACACAAGGTCGGTTACAGAGGAGGAGATATCCATATCCGTACTGCCTAGCTTGCCTTCCACGCCAAGTAGAGTCCCATCCGGACACGAGACGAAGTCTTCAATCTTGTATCTTCATAGTCCAACAGTCCGGCCAAAGGATATAGTCCAGCTGTCCGGAGACCCCCTAATCCAGGACTCCCTCAGTAGCCCCTGAACCAGGCTTCAATGACGATGAGTCCGGCGCGCAGTGTTGTCTTCGGCATTGCAAGGCGGGTTCCTCCTCCGGATACACCACAGAGGAGTTCGAATAAAAGGATAGTGTCCGACCCTGCAAAATAAGTTCCACATAGCACCGTAGAGAGAATAATATTTCCACAAATCTAATCTGCTGACACATTTTGGCAACATGACATCATGCCATGGCTCGGTGATTATTCGAACCATTTTTCTTTAACTAGCCCCGCACATAACGCGAGGCCGTTTCTTGACACGTCTTGTCAAAGTAGAGACCGTGTCCCCCTTATTACGGGATTCTCATCAATACGTCATGGGTAACCCAACCGCGCCTAGGACTCCTAGATTTTAGGCAAGTCCCAAACGGCCACGAGGAGGACGCTTGATATTAACGATCTTTATAAAGGGTCAAGGCTTTTACTTTTTTCCTCCCGTGCTCAATCGAATCCTTCCCCCACCTCGAGTTCTAACACCCAAAGCCCAGGTTAGGTGCTTCGGACCTTTTATCATGTCCGGATCCAGCCTCCAGGGCCGGTGGATGCCCTCCTCTGTCACGGAAGAGGATATCAAGAAGTTGAGGGAGGCAAGATACTTGACCGTTGAAGTCTCGCATCGGCTGCCCGCCCGAGGGCAGGTCGTCCCTACTCGTGAACCCAATGAAGACGTCGTGTTCATCTCCCACTTCCTCCGAGGACTAGGCCTCACTCTGGATCCCTTCGTTGGGGGTTTGATGTTCTATTACGGGCTTGATTTCCACGATCTAGCCCCGGATTCCTTTCTCCACAAATCGGAATTTATTATCGTATGTGAGGCCTTCCTCCGCATTACCCCTCACTTCGGCCTGTGGCTCAAGACCTTTGATGTGAAGCCGAAGACAGTCGAGGGGCAGTATGCAGCGTGCAGGGGTGCATTAATAAGCAAGATTGCTGGAGCTCCGTGGCCAAAAGGTTCCTTTCCAGAGGTATCCGGATTATGGCAACGGGAGTGGTTCTACATCACCGCTCCCAGAAGTGTCAAGTGGGTAGCTTCCCCCGCCTTTCACTCGGACCCTCCACCACAACTGATGTCATGGATCAGCAGGGGGCTGAGCTGGGGTCCAGCCAAGGATGTGCCCATACTATAGAGCCGCATTCGGGATCTCTTCGAGGGAGATTTTAGTTTGGTTAAGGTAGTGCAAGTCATGCTGGTTCGTCAAGTCCAGCCTTGCAAACGCCGGCCCCTCCGCTTGTGGGAATTCAACCCAGAAGGACCGCGCGCTATTCAGAATTTCCTCGGCCTGACGCACGAGGAGATGTACAAGTCGTTCTTCGGACCCCAAATAGAGTGTCCGGACACCTCCGAGGACGTGGGCCTGAGCAGCAACCGCACCGCGGCCCAAGTAAGTAATCTTCTAGCCGAACACACTGTCTTCCATTCATCATGAAGTCATTCTGAAGAATCGCTTTTTGACCAGGACTGGATAACAAGGGCGAATATGATCCGGTGTTCGGCCCCCCTTCCCGAAGGCTTGGACAATCCGGTCCTGGAAAAGATGCTCGAGCCAGCACCTTGCCTGGTGCCCTCAAAGGAAGATGAAGGGGGGAATAAAGAGGGCGAAAGAGGGCCCCCACCGCTACCTATTCCAACCGAGGGAACGAGCGCCTCTGTGAGGGAGGATAGCCAAGGGAAGGAATCTGACATTCCCTCGCCCCGGGGGAGGAAGAGGACTACCTCTGATGATCCGGAGACCAAGGTTTCCAAACGGGAGAAGAAAACTCCACCAGAGGGTCCCGCCTCGAGGGTGCTCTTGCCGCACAAAGTCCACGCGGGGATCAGCCCTCTAACAAGCTGTAAGTAATCAAAAAGTACTTAATAATGAAAATATACTACCTTACTTCTGAGGAAGATAACCGAAGCATCTATCTTGCAGTTCGGATCTGAGCCCTTCTCGGCAGAGCTCGTCTTCGGGGGATCTTCTTCCGGAGATGATGGAGAGCGAAACGCCTCCCCCGGACTCCCTGTCTCAAGAAGCGGGCGACCTTGAAGTGTCGTCACGGAGAGTTTCTCCGGATCCGGCAAGGCCAGAAGGTAATCCCATGGTCACCCGAAGCCCTCAGTATCCGGCTCTTGAAGAGAGCAATCAAAAGAGTCCGGCACCACCTGGTATGTGGTCGGACGTACTGAAGGGTCTACTAGAGCGAGCGACTATCTCAGAAGAGCACCGTACATTAATGTGTATGGTGATTGAAAGGATTTCATCCGCCGAAAACGGGTTGCATGAAGCCTTTATGAGTCTACTTATGGACTTTGAGGGTACGTAGAATGATATGCATTTGTGGTGGTACCGCACATTTTGTAGGTGCGCCCTGTGTAGATAGTAGCCCCTGAGACTCTGGTTGTCGTCGAGAACGGCGGCGAACAGAGGATCATAGTTCCAGGTAATAACCAGACTGCCATTATGTGCAGGTGTCTGAAGCTCCGGTGGCTAGTCGGACTGATGGGGTTGCCGCACTAAAGCGGCAACTGGATGCGGCGGATGCCGACATCGAGCTTGTTAACAAGCGGCTTGACGAGGCCCAGGGTAGGTGATATTTATAGTGGATGTCACATAGTAAGAGCAGCGTGATGCCGGTATCTTTAATATGTTGTGACTGCAGATGGAGCTGCCACCGTGGAGGCCTTGTGGGCGGAGCTTGCCCGAGCCAAGGAGCAAGCAAGGAGTAGTAATGCAGCCACTTCGAAGGCGGACGAAAAGTTGAGAGCCGAGAAGGCCGGGCATAGTGAGAGCAAAGAGAAAATGGCCAAAATGGCTGTGAAGTTAAAAGACACTGCCGACCGCTGCCAGTTTCTTGAAGAAGAAAGTCGAGCGAAGGCTATGGACCTCGAAAAGGCCACAATGGGGACCAAAGACACCCGCTCTACAATGAGAGCAAAGAAGGAGGAACTGCGTGAAGCCGGGGATATTGTGGCTGGGAAGCCCTTTGTGTTGCGGAGGAAGTTCGGCGATCCGCGGTATGCCCCTCTGGATCAGCTGTGGAGTTCAGCCGACGCATATCTGGATTTAGCGGCGAGCGCTGTCGATGCAGCCGAATACTTCCGAGATCAGACAGATTGTGAAGTGGACAAGCTGTTCTAGTCGCAATTTAACGTTCCACAGCGTCCGCTTCCATTGACTGATCAGCTTGCCGAATGGGCCGAACTCAATAGATTGTCCAGACTCGCCATGAGGTTTGTCGTGGATCATCTGTGGCCGGAAAGGCCAAAGCCGAACAACTATTTTGGCTTGGTGTAGTGCCACACGTTAATGTGATGAAGAGATCGGCATGCATAGAAGGCTCGCGGATGGCCCTTGCCCATGTCAAAACATACTGGGCGGAGATTGATGCCACCACTGTCGTGGCGCAGGGTTCGGCAATAGGCCGAGTGGCTGCCGAGCACTATTTTGAAGAAGTTCTTGAGGGCGCTCGTTCGATAGAGGCCCAGTGCTCGAAGAATGTTATGTTTGAGTGACATGTATTCCCATTGTAAAAACAACATTTTATTAATTTTATCAAGGCTGTATTTATACTTTTTCCCGAAAGTATTGTGATGCCTCCTGTGCGGCCATTTATGTATATATGTATATAACCTGAAAGATTGCAGTCGTCGGCTTCAGCCCCCACGCATATAATGCGAGGGTGTTCGCAGAAGACGCGTGTTCACACTTAATCCAATGTCTTGGTCCTATTAAGGAGGTGATAGCGCAGCGAACTAGGCAACCGGACTATAATGCTTTAACACTTTCACTTAGCCAGAGGAGTTTGACAGTGGGGCTACTATATAGCCCCTGGTGGCTCTGCACTCACCCGAATTCGGGGTGCGTACATGCCTGGCTGGGAAACGGTCCTTCGTTAAGGCAGAGGAATTCTAAGATTCCGATAGGTCATCGAGTGGTTGACCAGTCTCACGCTATATCATGATAGTCAGTTTTCGGCTTTCTCTACTGAGGTGCTCATCTGGTTGAACCAGGGCACAATTGCAGTAGTTCTCCTGGTGCCGCCTTAGCCGATAGAGCGGAACGTAAGGCAGCAAAACACAGGAGCTGGGCAAACCCAACATTTGACCAAAGACATGATTGAGAGTTGATGCATATAAGGGCAAACTCGCGACGCCGAACACTCCCTAAGGTATTCGGTCTTTATGGTGTAAACCGGGCCTAAACAGTGCACTTTGTAAGAAGCCCCTGGTGTCCAGGTACGTGCATTATTCTGACATGGCCACATGCCAAGACGTCAACATCCTTCTCAATTGTACTGAGAATCCAAGGGATGTGTATCAACAAGAGACAGTAAAAAAGGTTGACGCAGGGTCTTAATCTAAAAAGAATCCTTTGAACGGGTCCCTGCTGCACGTCTGCGCCTGTGTCTCCGTTGTGCCATATCCTGGACGGGTGTAGCACGATGGTCATCTGTAAAAGAGAGGAACTTAGGTGAAAAGTTGTCATGCAAAAAGGTAGGTTTAAAGAAACCATGTACAATTCAAGGTGAGTAAAAATTGCCACTTGTCTGCGCGTGTTGAGCCCCTTGTATTTGTAACAGGGGTGTGGCCATCAAACCTGTATGAATTACGTATAGCTGCGCCGGACCCGTCTAACCGTGTCCGTGGTCTAGACGACCTATCGAATGCTTTAGTTGGTGAGGCCGTTTTAGTGTGCGGCTGCCAAGGCAGCCGCACTCTCTTCGGCGCGCAGGGATCGCTCAATATTTCCATTTACTGTAATGATGCCACGTGGACTGGGCATCTTAAGTGTGAGGGAAGCGTAATGCAGTATTGCATTAAAGAGAGCGAAAGCTTCACGTCCAAGTAGTGCTTGATAGCCACTTTGGAACGGAGCAATGTGGAAGGTTAAATTTTCGCTATGGAAGTTATCAAGGAAGCCGAATATAACCTCTAGTAGTAGGGAGCCCGTGCAATGAGCCCCTGAGCCTGGCGTTACACCTTTAAAGGTAGTATTGCCGTGGCAAATTTTTGTTGGGTCTATCCCCATTTTGTGGACTCTGTCCTGATATATCAGGTTTAGACTGCTGCCACCGTCCATCAGGACTCGTGTGAAGTGGTATCCATCAATTATTGGATCTAATACCAAGGCAGCCCATCCTGCGCATCGGATACTTGCCGAGTAATCCTGATGGTCGAAGGTGATCGGTTGAGATGGCCAGTGGCAGAACTCCGCGGTGATAGGACCTTGGGCATATTTATCTGGGAGTGCCGCTTTATTTCTCCCCTTTATCACGTGTAACACGTTTACTGTTTTGACTTCTGGTGGAAATTTCGTCTGTTCCCCAGTGCTTTCCTTGCGAGGCTCATCCTCGTCTTCGCTTGGTGTATCCTGCCCCTTATGTTCGGCGTTGAGCTTGCCGGACTGCTTGAAGACCCAACATTCTCTGTGGGTATGATTTGCAGGTTTATCGGGGGTGCTATGGATCTGACATATTTGGTCCAGAATTTTGTTTAGGTTGGACAGTTCATCCCTGGCGCCTTTAGAGGGCGTCTTTTGCTGACCTGGCCGAGAGCTTCTGAATCCGGCGTTTACCGCCGTGCTCTTCGGGCTGTCTTTTTTATTCCGGCGCTTATTATTTTTGCTGCGTCGTGATTTCCCGTTTCCATCTCTAACTTCGGATGTACTGGGGTCGCTGGTGCTGCATCGGCCTAGCCAGCTGTCCTCGCTCGCGCAAAAGCGGGTCATGAGGCTTGTTAATGCTGCCATTGTTCTCGGCTTTTCTTGGCCAGGTGTCTGGCAAGCCATTCGTCTCGGACGCTGTGCTTAAAAGCTGCCAAAGCTTCGGCGTCCGGATAGTCGACTATTTGGTTCTTTTTAGTAAGAAACTTGTTCCAAAGCTTTCGGGCTGACTCTCCGGGCTGTTGAGTTATGTGACTCAAATCGTCCGCATCCGGAGGTCAGACATAAGTCCCTTGAAAATTTGCCCGAAAAGCGTCTTCGAGCTCTTCCCAGCTTCCAATGGAGCTTTCGGGGAGGCTTTTAAGCCAGTGCCGAGCTGGCCCTTTGAGCTTGAGGGGTAAGTACTTGATGGCATGGAGATCATCTCCTCGAGCCATATGGATATGGAGGATATAGTCCTCAATCTAGACCCCAGGGTCTGTTGTTCCGTTGTATGCCTCTATGTTTACGGGTTTGAATCCATCTAGAAATTCATGGTCCAGCACCTCGTCGGTGAAACATAGGGGGTGTGCGGCACCCCTATATCTGGGTGTACCGTGGTGTTCGGATGTTTGTTGTGTTGCATCGTATGCTGGAGCGCGCTTGCATGGTCCATAGATGGATCTGGTTGCGCTGTCCTTTTGATGCGAGCCCTCGCGTTGATCGCGTATTGGCTTATGTGCAGCGTTGTTTGCCACTCTATGTTGGCTGTGAGGTCGTCTATCCGGCCAGATGGCCGTTTTAATTTTTTGTTGCGGGGGATCTAAGGCCTCCTCATCGAATTCAGGTAGCAACTTCTGCTTCGAGTTGCTCTTGGTGTGGCGATTACCGCCGTACTTCGCTGCTGTGTTGACTACTTTACTCCATCTGATTCTGAGTGTGTCTTGCGCAGCCTTGAGCCTTTGCTTCTACTTTTTTAGACTCCTCGCGGTGGCGACAAGCCTTTGATGGGCATTCTGTTGCTCCGGGTGTCTGTCCGGTGTGATGTCGTCCGGGTTATTATCTTTGACAAAGTCGGGTTGTTCGGTTTGATTCTCCGTGTTGCCGTGGTCCAGCGATGGTTCACCCTGCTCTAACGCTGGGTCTATATGATCGTTGTTTCTGCCGAGGCGGGATTTGGAGCGGCGCTTATGCCGCCGCTTTGACTGCTTCTCGAGGGGACAGCCCTTCGTTGCGTCCTTCCGTTCCTCGCTGTCGTTTTCTTTTGGTGTGTCCATCATGTATACGTCATGTGATGAAGTGGGCGTCTGGTGCCCTGTGGGCAGTGGTTCCTGTTCGTCTCCCGCATCGTTCTCCATACCGTCGATGTCTTCGGAGTCGAAGTCGAGCATGTCAGTTAAGTCATCGATAGTGGCAACTAAGTGGGTGGTGGGTGGGCAATGAATTTCTTCGTCATCCGCATCCCAATCCTGCCAGACGTAGTTCGGCCGGCACTCTCCTGACAAGGAGAGAGACCTTAATGAGTTCAGTATGTCACCAAAGGGCGAGTGCTGAAAAATAGCCGCGGAGGTAAACTCCATGATCGGCGCCCAATCGGATTCGACAGGAACGGGCACAGGCGGTTCGGAGTCCGTGGCCGGAGAAAGATCCGGCAGTTTAGCAACACGGCTCTCGTGAAGGGTAAGGTCGATATTCGGCTTGATCGCCGCAGAGGATACGACCTCCATGGCGGGGTCTATCCACCCATCCCGGGATGGCACAACTGGCTCTGAATTGAGGGTCGGAGCGGCTGCCAGTGCGATTTCTCAAACACTGTCCGATGGTAGAGCTAGATCGTACTCATCGTGACCGTGTGGCGCACAAGGCAGGGGCTCGAATCCGTCGAACATCAAGTCTCTGCGGATATCGGCCGTGCAGTTTAAGTTTCCAAACCTGACCTGGTGGCCAGGGGCGTAACTTTCGATCTGCTCCAGATGGCCAAGCGAGTTGGCCCGCAGTGCGAAGTCGCCGGACACAAAGATCTGTCCGGGGAGAAAAATCTCACCCTGGACTGCATCGCTGTCGATGATCGTAGGAGCCATCAAGCCTAATGGCGACGACAGAGAGGAACTCTCAATGGAAGCACCAATGTCGGTTTCAAAACCGGCGGATCTCGGGTAGGGGGTCCCAAACTATGTGTCTAAGGCGGATGGTAACAGGAGGCAGGGAACACGATGTTTTACCCAGGTTCGGGCCCTCTTGATGGAGGTAAAACCCTACGTCCTGCTTGATTTATTCTTGATGATACGAGTATTACAAGAGTTGATCTACCACGAGATCGGAGAGGCTAAACCCTAGAAGCTGGCCTATGGTATGATTGTATGTTGTCCTACGGACTAAAACCCTCCGGTTTATATAGACACCAGAGGGGGCTAGGGTTACACAAGGTCGGTTACAAAGGAGGAGATATCCATATCTGTACTGCCTAGCTTGCCTTCCACGCCAAGTAGAGTCCCATCCGGACACGAGACGAAATCTTCAATCTTGTATCTTCATAGTCCAATAGTCCGGCCAAAGGATATAGTCCGGCTGTCCGGAGACCCCCTAATCCAGGAGTCCCTCAGTGGTGTTATGTCATTCTTGACAATTTTCTTCATGTTTCATGATTCACAAGTTGTAAGGAATGACATATTTTAAACCCATCATTTTCAATTCGTTCATGAGATCCTTTGCAACCCATAAATCTCTTCATTGGAGTTATCTTGGATTATATTTCACCTAAAGCTTTCCCTAAGGATTATTGCTATTTATGGTGCTCACAAATGATCCAAGTTATTCTTTTATCCCCCCGGTGAAACAAGTTTCTCGTCTCCTTGGGGATATCAATCCAATCTTTTGTTTATGTAGTGGCAGAATTTCACCTCATAGTTTTGAGATGTTCTCCATAAGCCCACTACAAGTTTGTTCTTTTCGTTGTTGGTTTTCCAACAACTTCGTTATAACCTTCTTGGAAGGGTGCTTTGCAAGCTCATTTGTGGCAGAAGTTGGCATTTTCTTCTCCATTCTTATTCCAATGATTGATCTTCCATTCTTTCTCCTGGAGGCTTTGTGATGTTGCTCTTTTCAATCATCATCTTGAATTACGAGGATCGTGTTCTTTTTGTGCTTACCGTTTCAACCGAAGTGTCGTGTCCTCTTTTCAAGTATCCTCTCATCTTGTCAAGTTCATGTTCAATTCCTTCCATTTATAGTCGGAGTGCTGTCCAAATTATATCATTCTTATTCCTTCTCTAACTTGTTTTAACCGGAGTGTTGTGTCTATCATTCCTCTTCTAACCAGACTCTCATCCAAGTGCCTTCATTTTTGCCAAGCTCATATTCTTTGCCTTCCTTTTTTTCCAACTGGGGTGTTGTCGTAATTGATCTTATCGTTCCTTGTACATCTCATTTCAACCAGAGTGCTTGCATGTATTTCTTGTCCATTGCAACCCTTTTCTTATGCCTTTCAACCTACAAGGTTTCCGTAATGTTCCTTGTTCCCCTTTTCTAACGGAGTGTTTTCAACTTTGTTCATCTTCGTTGTTTTCTTCTTTGAATTTTTTCAACCTCTCAAGGTTCGTGGTTTCACTCGTTTGTCAAAGAAGCAACTTAGTTTTACCTCTTATCTTCCTCTTCCGTTTCTCTCCGGTGCCATCCTAGATCTCGGGACGAGATCCTCTCGTAGTGATGGAGTGTTGTAACGCCCCGAGACCGTTGCGCCAGGTGTCTTCCAGTTATTCCCTGTCTTTGCCATGTCATTTTCTTGCGTGTTGCATCTTGCCATGTCACCATGTGCATTGCATCATCATGTTTTCAAAACTTGCATCCGTCCGGGTTTCCCCAGTTCTGTCCATTGTCCATTCTGAGCCCAGACACACTTGCACGCGCCCGCGGCACGTCCGAAATAGTATTTTATAAGTGGCCAGAAAATTTTCTCGGTTTGGGATGAAAGTTTACGTGTGGTCTTATATTAGTGTAGGTAGGCCGCCTGCCAAGTTTCATCGCATTCGGAGTCCGTTTGATGCCCCAACGGATAACTATAGCGGCAGTATATCTGGTCTATCGTCGCACATATTCGGTCTCCGGAAACAGACACCGGGCCTCCCTCTCTCTTCTCTCGTCTTAGCCCGAGGCCTTCTGCACAGCCCACAAGCTCCAACCTACCCGTCCTCGTGTCCGGAGCCGTCGGATCATGATCGGAGGCTCCGAAAACCCCTAGAACCCCACCCCTAGCCATTTTTGCTATAAAAGGGAACCCCCCTTCCAAATCTGGACATTCATTCCCCTCCTCCTCGTTTTCCGCGCCCCCTAATCAGCAGCGGCCACCGCCTTCCTCGTTTTCAGCGCCGGCACGCTCCCTCGCCGCCACTTGTCGCCGCCAGCACCACCCAGCGCCGCCGCCACGTTAGCAGCGTCGCCACGCGCAGCCAACCGGACGCGGCCACGTCGCCCCTGACGTCCTCCCACCTCCCCGCGGCCCTCTCGGCCCGCAGTAGGCCCGCCCTGGGCTAGATCTGGGCCCAAAGGGAGCCCGCGTTGTGCCGCCGAAGCCTGCTCCGCTCCGTCGGCCGCGTGCTGCCCGCTCCTCGCGGGTGCTTCGCCGTAGTGCCGCCCGCGCCGCTTGCCTTCCAGCTGTCGACCACCAGAGGGGCCGACCTTGCTCGGATCCGCCCGACCTGCTCACTCGTCGTCGTGCGCGAGCCGCCTGCCACCCACCTCGCCGGATCTCGCATCGCTGACCAGCGCGCGCCTCCGCCGGAGTTCCTCCGAAGTCAACTTCTGCCCGCGCCGCGCCCAAACTACATGCCGGTGTCGTCAAACACTCCTCCGCCGGATCCAAAACCCTGCGACGCGATCCCGACCTCGCCGGCCATGCCCGTCGCCGTTTTCTTCGCGCGCCACCCTTGCCGGAGATCGTGCCCCCGCCGCTCTCCACTTCGATTGGGAGATCCCCGATCCGCCTCCAGCGCCGTTGACCGCAGCCCCCGCCCGCGTGGGCCACGCCTTCCCGCGTCCCAGCCAGCGCCCAGCCGGCCACAGCTCCATCGAACCGGCCCACGAGGCCCAAAGTGAGCAGCCCCTCTCCACTTCCTCTCCTGTACACTACCGGGCCAACTAGATTTGGCCCAGTGTGTTTTTTCCTTGTCTGCAATTTTAGCAATTAATCCTGAGACTGCAATTTTTACAGAAAAGTCCTCCTAGTTCATGCATATCATAACTCACAAAAGGTGCATCAGATTAAAATGATTTATATATGAAAGTTGCTTAGAGTCTTGTCTAGTTTCATAATATCCAACTTTCATGCATGTTTAAAAATGTTTAAAATGTTGTTTGTGTAATTCTGCCCATATGCCATGCTAAAATGATTTAATTCATAACTTAATAACCGTAGCTCGGTTTTAAATAATCTTTATATGTAAATGGGGTAGAAAAATGCATAGTTTAACTTGGTGCACTCATTTTGCATGTTTAATAACTCTAAAATTGTGTTTAGGGCATAACAATACCAAACCTAAAATATGCACATGAGGATTTTCCGGACTTGTTTGCTTGTTGTTACGGCCTCATTTAAACTTGCCTAGATAGGTAGTTTTATTATGCTTCACCACTTGCCATGTTAATCAACATTTAATATTGTTGGGTACATAATAAAGATCGAACTAAATAACTTGAATGTGGTGTTCCGTCAATATGCAACTCGTTGCATATTGAACTCCATTTAACTTGTAGTTTTGTTTATGCACTTTGCCATGCCATGCCCCTTTAAACCAGACATGCATCATACTTGATTGTGCATCATGCCATGTTATGTTTGGTGGTTTACTATGTTGTTTGCTTCTTTCTGGTGTGCTTCTTCGGGTTGGTTCCATTAATGTTGCGTTTGTGAGGATTCGTTCGACTTCGTCTGTTTGTCTTCTTCATGGACTCGTTCTTCTTCCTTGCGGGATCTCAGGCAAGATGACCACACCCTCGAAATCACTTATATCTTTGCTTGCTAGTTGATCGCTCTATTGCTATGCCACGCTACCTACCACTTGCTATATCATGCCTCCCATATTGCCATGTCAAGCCTCTAAACAACCTTTCCTAGCAAACCATTGTTTGGCTAAGTTACCGCTTTTGCTCAGCCCCTGTTGTAGCGTTGCTAGTTGCAGGTGAAGCTGAAGTTTGTTCCATGTTGGAACATGGATATGTTGGGTTATCACAATATCTCTTATTTAATTAATGCATCTATATACTTGGTAAAGGGTGGAAGGCTTGGCCTTATGCCTGGTGTTTTGTTCCACTCTTGCCGCCCTAGTTTCTTTCATATCGGCGTTATGTTCCTTGATTTTGCGTTCCTTACATGGTTGGGTGTAATGGGAACCCCTTGACAGTTTGCTTTGAATAAAACTCCTCCAGCAAGGCCCAACCTTGGTTTTACATTTGCCTCACCACCACCTACCCTTCCCTCGGGTCGGCCAACCCGAGGGTCATCTTTATTTTAACCCCCGGGCCAGTGGTTCTCTAAGTGTTGGTCCAAACTAGAGTCCTTTGCAGCGCCACCTCAGGGAAACTTGAGGGCTGGTTTTAGTTGTACAGAGTGCTCATCTGGTGTTGCCCTGAGAATGAGATATGTGCAACTCCTATTGGGATGTCGATGCATCGAGCGGTCTTGTTGGTCTTGTTTTACCATTGTCGAAATGTCTTGTAACCAGGATTCCTAGATTGATCGGGTCTTCCTGAGAGAAGGAATATCCTTCGTTGATCGTGAGAGCTTGTGATGGGCTAAGTTGGGACACCCCTGCTGGGTTTGAACTTTCGAAAGCCATGCCCATGGTTATGGGCAGATGGGGATTTGTTAATGTCCGGTTGTAGAAAACTTAACACTTAACTTAATTAAAATGCATCAACCACGTGTGTAGCCGTGATGGTCTCTTTTCGGCTGAGTCCGGAAAGTGAACACGGTTCTTGTGTTATGCTTGAACGTAAGTAGTTTCAGGATCACTTCTTGATCACATCTAGTTCACGACTGTTGTGTTGCTTCTCTTCTCACTCTTATTTGCGTAAGTTAGCCACCATACATGCTTAGTGCTTGCTGCAGCTCCACCTCACTACCCTTTCCTACCCATAAGCTTAAATAGTCTTGATCTCGCGAGTGTGAGATTGTTGAGTCCTTGTGACTCATAGATACTTCCAAATAGTTGCAGGTGCCGATGATACCAGTGCAGATGACGCAACTGAGCTCTAGTGGGAGCTCGATGAAGATCGTGTTCGTTGTGTTGTTTCGTTTTAGTTGATCAGTAGTGGAGCCCGGTTGGGATGATCGGGGATCTAGCATTTGGGGTTGTCTTCTTTTCTTTTGGTTCCGTAGTCGGACCTTGATTGTATTCTGGATGATGTATGTTTAACTTGTATTTGTGTGAAGTGGTGATTGTAAACCAACTCTTTATCCCTTTCTTATTCAGTACAAGGGATTGTGTGAAGATTACCCCTCTTGTGACAAAACTACCATGCGGATATGCCTCTAAGTCGTGCCCCGACACGTGGGAGATATAGCCGCACTGTGGGTGTTACACCAGACCCCGTGTCCACACGCGATCACCACCTTGGCATGGTCAAAACGATGCCCAGAATCGGCCAAACCTTGTCTGGGCTAAAGTTGATGCAGTGATAGGTCTAGGGAAGCTGAGGGCTCAATGCCAGACCGACCAGATGTGACTCAACCATGCATCTTGGCAAGTTTCTGGACAGAAACTTGGCTGCTATGTTTGGATAGCTTCTAGATGGCCATTATGGATGATCTCCTCGTGTTAAGGGTTACTTAGGAGGGTGAAGAGGCTCAAGAAAATTCGGGGCAAAAGGACCAAGGAAAAATGCACTTACTGTTCAATGTGAAACTTTGGACCAGAAGAGAAATTATTTTCTGTAGCAAAAATACTACAAAAAGTCATGCAATATTCTTGCTTGGGAAGGTGGGCCATGGTTCAAAGAATATCTAGGGATTATTTCAGATTTTTAGGAGCAATAAAAATGGGGGTTGCTTTGGAGCACTAGTTTCTGAAATGAGTTTCAGAGGAGAAAATGAATATTTTCCTTTTATGAAATATATTCATTGGATTATTTTGAGGATTTTTCAGAGAACTAAGGTTGAAGGACAGATAGATAGGTCACATGGATGAAAGTCAAGGGCATGCCCAAGTGACAAGTCCATTTGAATTGATTCCAAAAACTCAAATCCAAGGCAAAGGCAAAACCATGCCCGGAAAAAGAGAGAAGGCAAAATCCAGGCTGTCACAAACCTCCCCCACCTAGGATGAATCTTGTCCTCGAGATTCGGTTGCTTGGGAAAACCATCTTGGGTAGGCAGTCCTTAAAAATTCCTCTCTTTCCTAGGTTGCCTCTTCCTCGGCGTGATGTTCCCACTGAACCTTGTAAAACCTTAGCACTTTGCTGCAAGTGACTTTTTCTGTCCCATCCAATATTCTGATTGGTTTTTCCTCATACGTCAAATCCTTAGCCAGTTCTATCTCTGCCATATAATTCCTTTTCTCTGGTGGTGAGATGCATCTCCTTAGTTGTGAGACATGAAACACATTGTGTACCTCTGACAGTTCGGGTGGCAATTCCAATTGATATGCAACTGTTCCGACTTCGGCCATGACTGGAAACAGACCAATATATCTGGGTGCCAATTTTCCTCAGGACTGAAACCTCTTAACTCCTTTCATAGGGGTAACTCAAAGATAGATGTGTTCTTCGGGTTCGAAGCTTATCTGACGGTGTTTGGTGTCATAATAACTCTTATGTCGAGATTTGGCTAACTACAGTTGATCTCGGATTTCCTTGACTTGCTTCTCAGCTTCGATCATCAAATCAGTTTTGAAAATATGACGGTCCCTGGTTTGAGACCAATTCAGCGGAGTACGGCACTTACAGCCATACAGAGCTTCAAAGCGTGACATCTTTAAGCTGGTCTAGAAACTGTTGTTGTAGGAAAACTCGGCGTATGGTAGACAGTCTTCCCACTTGGACCCTTGGGCCAATGCACATGCCCGGAGCATATCTTCGAGTATTTGGTTTACTCGCTCAGTTTTTCCATTTGTCTGGGGATGATAAGCAGTGTTATATTTCAGAGCAGTTCCCAAGGTTTGACGTAGTTGGGACCAAAATGCTGAAGTGAAGAGAGATCCTCTATCCGAAGTGATAGTCTTTGGTACTCCATGTAGATTGACGATTTGAGACATATACAATTGTGCAAGTTGATTGACACGGTAGGTGGTCTGGATAGGAAGAAAATGTGCCACCTTCGTTAAGGTGTCCACTATGACCCATATTGCGTCATTTCCTCGGTGAGTCCTTGGTAAACCGGTGATGAAATCCATGCAGACATCGTCCCATTTCCATGGGGATACACGTAATGGTTGAAAGAGTCCAACGGGTTTTTGGTGTTCTGCCTTTACCTTGTTGCATATATCACAACAAGCCACAAAGTAAGCGATGTCGTTCTTCATGCCATTCCACCAGAATACCTGACGAAGGTCTTCGTACATTTTAGTGCCACCTGGGTGAATTGAGTACGACGATTCATGTGCTTCTGTCAATATTTTCTTCCTCAGGCCTTCTTGGCTGGGTAAGCAAATCCTTTCTTGGAACCTTAGCGTACCTTGCTGATCTCTAGAGAAATCCTGTGTCTGTCCTTCTTGCATACGCTTGGCATATAATTGCAATGATTTGTCATTTGCTTGAGCGCTGCGAATTTCTTCTTCGAGGGTAGGAGCAACTTCCAATATACTTGCAAGACTGGCATCCATGATTACCAAATTAAGCTGGGCATTTTCTCCATAAATCTCAGGAGGCAAAGATTCCATTAGAGCATTCAGGTTGGCCGGTTTGTGGCTGAGAGCGTCAGCAACCACATTAGCTTTGCCGGGGTGATAATTTATACCGAGGTCGTAATCCTTAACCAACTCGAGCCATCTTCGCTGACGAAGGTTCAAATCGGGTTGAGTGAATATATACTCGAGACTCTTGTGGTCGGTAAATATCTGGCACCTCTTTCCAATAAGATAATGTCTCGAAATCTTGAAAGCGTGCACCACCGCAGCCAATCCCAAATCATGAGTGGGATAATTTCCCTTGTGTGGCCGTAGTTGTCGGGATGCATAAGCCACAATCTTGCCATCTTGCATAAGTACGCATCCAAGGCCTTTTCTGGAGGCGTCACAGACATCAAAAGTGTGGTAGATGTCGGGAAGAGTCAATACTGGTGCTGACGTCAGTCTGATTTTTAGCTCCTTGAAACTCCATTCGCAGTGATGTGTCCGTTCAAACTTCTTATCCTTCTTTAGTAGCTCTGTCATGGGCTTGGCAATCTTGGAGAATCCTTCAATAAAACAACGATAATATCCGGCTAGTCCAAGGAAACTTCGGATTTATGAGACTGTCGTGGGTGCGGACCAATCAAGGACATCTTTTACCTTTCTTGGATCCACAGATATCCCTTCTGCCGAGAGAACATGCCCTAAAAATCCAACTTTCTTGAGCCAAAACTCACATTTGCTAAACTTGGCGTAACTGCTCGGAGGTGGTCCTTGTGTTCGTCTTTGCATTTTTGAGTAAATGAGGATGTCATCGATGAACACCACCACGAATTTGTCCAAGAAGTCCATAAACACCTTATTCATCATATGCATGAAGAAGGCTCGGGCGTTGGTGAGGCCGAATGACATAACGGTATACTCATAGAGACCATACGGAGTGGTGAACGCGGTCTTGGGAATATCTTCCTTCTTGATTTTGAGTTCATGATATCTGGTCCTCAAATCAATTTTGGAGAATACTTTGGCCCCACTGAGTTGATCAAACAAATCATCAATCCTTGGTAGTGGATACTTATTTTTGATGGTGATGTCATTTAGCTATCGGTAGTCTACGCACATCCAAAGACTATCATCCTTTTTATCCACGAAAATCGCGGGTGATCCCCACGGTGAAGAGCTTGGTCGGATGTATCCTTTCTGCAGCATCTCATCCAGTTGTTTCTTTAATTCCACCAATTCTGATGAAGGCATCCGATAATATTTCTTGTGTATCGGTGTGCTTCCAGGCACCAAGTCAATTGCAAACTCCAGTTCTCTGTCTGGTGACATTCCTCGTAATTCCTCAGGAAATACATCGGGATACTCACTGATCACGGGAATCAATTCCACCTCTTCAGCCATGGCGGTGAAAACCATATCCTTCTTGGGTATGCATTTGCGGGCATAAAAACTTGCGGTGCGACCCTCCTGATTTGCCATGGTAACTTCTCTGGTCGCATAGTTGATGCATACTTGGTATTGGGTCAATCAATTTGTTCCCAGAATAATATCCAATTTGTTAGAATCGATGATTATGAGAGATGTTGGAAACTTGACCCCCTTGATATCAATTTCCAGATTACGACAGACCAGATTGCTTCCGAGCAAGGATCCCGGGGATTGTACTAGCATATGTTTTCCCAAAATCGAGCAAGGAAATTTGTTTTGGGCAGCAAAACTCCGTGAAATAAAAGAGTGGGAAGCCCCAGAGTCAAATAAAATTATGGGAGGTATGTTATTAATAGGGAACATACCAATGACGACTTCCGGGTCTTCTTGGGCTTCATCAGCGGAGATATGATGTATTTTCCCTTGGATGGCACTCGGGCCAAGATATGGCTCCAGATAGTTGACTTGCAGACGGAATGGAGCTGTTCGCTTGCCGTTCTTGGGGCACCGTCTGGCGTAATGTCCGGTTTGCCCACAACTAAAACAGGAATTGTTGTGCTGACAATATTCATGTACCGGGTTGGTCACGATAGTCTTGACTTGAGTGGTGGTCTTGTTGACATTTTGCTGCCAGTTGGGTTTGTACTCAACCTGAGTCCGTTGCCACGTACGAGCCTTCTGCACGGGTTGCATATCCTTCTTAGGCTCAAATTTGTGCTTGTGGTCATTATTAACTGGCCTGTTGTCGTGCATGAGCTTGTGTTCCCATTCTGCGATGAGAGTCTTGTTCACCAGAGTTTGAAAGTTCGGAAAATCAAACATGCTGAGAGTGCACCTGAGATGCTGATTCAGTCCTCCAAGAAATATGCCGACCTTCCGTTCTTCGGTGGCCACATTATAGAGGGAATAGCGGGCGAAATGGTTGAATTTATTCACGTACTCGCTGACTGACATGCTTCCTTGAGTGAGATAGAGGAATTCCCGTTGCTTGATTTCCATAATTCCAGAGGGAATATGGTACTTGCGGAAATGCTCCTTGAATTTAGTCCAAGTAATTTCCTCGTCTGGGCCACATGGCCTTAGCATTATCCCACCATATCGCGGCAGCTCCTTCAAGATAATGCGTTGCGAAAGGAACCTTGTCTCCTTCTTCAGTGCGAGCAATTACCAGTTTCTTCTCAGTAGTCCTCAACCAATCATCAGCGTCCAATGGATCAATAACTTGACTGGAACTGGGAGGTTTGGTTCGCTGAAAATCTGACAGCTTGGAGTAATGACCATTCTGATGTCCATTCTGCCCAACCATAACTTGCACACTTTTCAGTAGTTCCATCAGATTGTTGTTCCTTCTTTCTTCAAACATTCGCATGATTTGCTCAGTAGAAGGCAGATGTGGCGGTGGAGGCGGAGGTGGCTGATACGGCTCGGGGGAATGCCCTGCCTGTCTTGCGGAGCGACGAACAGGGACATCAACATAAGCTTGGCTGCTGCTGTCTCCCCACGACATCCTATTATTTAGTTTCCCAATGCAAAGCAACCGCGATGAGAAATATCCAAAAATGGGAGGAAGGCCAGTGACAAATCCAGAAGAAAATAGTGAAAGAAACCAAGGCAAATAAAAAGAGAGTTCCAACATAATTATACATAGACTCAACATAAGGGTTAAACATCATGATAGGGTCATTACCCTCAGACATGAAACTAAGTATCATAACACGTGCGACTACATCCATACATCATACTCATGCTGACGGAGATACTCTAGCGATCTACTGCTCGGATGGTGCTGCTGCGGGCTCCTCTTCTAAGCCGGACCCAGATCCTGAACTGATAGTGGTGACCTCCGGGTTAAGAGAGACACGACGATGCTGCCCCGAGGACTCTCCCTCGGGGGCAGGTGCGGGATGGGATCTAAGCATAGGAGCTGCAGGAGTAGCGACAAGGGAAGACCACGCTGCAGGAGCACTACGAGGAGTTACTACCAAAGGGGTAATGGTACTCTGAGTGGTGGCAGAGGCTGGAGGAATGTATGGAGTGAAACTGATAGTAGGGAGAGGGTTCCTATTACGAGCAGCAGCGAGAGCTATCCGGACGCGGGTTAGCTCCCGAGCTAACTCGTAGTTCAGGAGATAACTGGCAGTGATATAACAGGAAAGGTGGCTAGTAGGATGATCGCACGCCGGATTAATCAAAGGAAAACGGATATGCCCATTCTCGTGCAGAGATGGGTAGTAAAATAAACCTGGGTGGGTGTGCATGCGAACCTCGTCGTAGCGCAAGTCTACAAGAGCTTCGATTGCAGCAAACTGGACCGCCTGAGATGGTGTAGAAGCGAGACCACCCTTAGTACAACGAGTGTAAGCGCCGGAAGGGGAACTGTGGTGTAGAGTGACCTCAACATAATACTCGTACAATGCTCCGGCCAGATGCTCCCGATACACCTGATACTCTGGATCAGCACCCTCTGGGTAGAGTCGTCGCCACACGTTCTAAAGCAGGTGCAGCGATGTGTACGGAGCTAGCTCAGGATGGTACAAGATCGGAACTGGAGTCATCTACACTCACAACCATCATACGGTTAGTAATAACAACAGATTACCATGCATGCAATGCAGCAACCAATTTCTATGACTACCGGCACTCAGACGAAACTATTTACCATTCCACTAACGCACTAACGGTCTAGCGTGTCCTGCAATCAGCGCGACCCTGATACCAAGCATTGTGGCACCCTGGCTCAGAGCAACTGGTTTACCTTGCAATGCCAGCCCAGAGATCAAGTCTTCTAGCAACACACAACAACATGGTACAGAAAAAACCGCTTTATTGATGCTAGCGGATTGCACGGGTCTGAAATTACATCGAAATAAGAAGCTAAGAGGCACACACGGTGCGGCTGAACAGTATGTACATTATTTAATAAACATAAAGGGGCCTCGATTACACGAACTACGCGGTAGCGGAAGAATGACGAAGTCGAACTCCATAGCACAGGGACACCGACATGGACACAGCCTAGACGCGGGAAGCTCTCCGATGCGAAGTGACTTGCCTGAAAACTGGCATGACACACCAGGTAAGTACATTGAATATACTTGCAAGCTCACAACAAACATAAGCATAATGACAAACAATATCATGATAATTAATCATGTTAATGCAATGCAAGTAATGTTACTAACGCGGTGAAACCAACATGTGCACCATGTCCCACGGTCTCGCTTACCAGACGGGTTACCTCATAACCAAACGGTGATCATACCCAGATCACAAATGAAACCAATCACTCATGATCTCCAGAATCATCAGTGCCATCAGCAGTTACTTAGTGTGCAAGATTAATTATAAAAGTTGATCCATGGTGTGACTTAATCTGGAGTTGTGCCCATAACTGAGGACGTGGCTATCGATAGATTTAATACACTCTGCAGAGGTAGCGCACTTTACCCACACCACAGAATCCATGGCCGCGCCCTCCCATTCGGGTGGACCAACGGCATTCCAACGAAACCCTCCCCTTGCCATGACACTCTCCCGGCCACTCCAACAAACTCCCTCTCAGGGCTATGTCCTGGGTGGCCCCGTGTCTACCAAAGACACCAACGACCACCGTCGTGGCAAAACGGTCCCAAACGGGGACAAGGTACCATAAAAACAAACGGGCACACAAGGTTATGTCTGCTTACCGGGCCAGGGTATGCACGCCCATAACCTTCCCTCGTTGGAAGCACCAGCGAGAGGCACAACAAAGGACCGAATCAAGACCTCCCACAAGGTAAATGTGGTCGCACTGAGAAAACCCGATTCAGTGGCACCATGACTTGATCAACGTCATATTCAAGTGGACTTATTAACAGGTTTAACTTGAATAAAAATTTAAACTACCAAGTCATACGATGCCATGATCATGCAACTAATCAACATGCAAAGCATACAGCTCCCATGTGCGGATCAGACTTATCAACATAACTTGCTTGCACTACTCATGATTAAACTTTACTAGTTCTCCCTTAACTTTTATTATCATGCAATACTTTTACTAACTCATAATTTATATGAAGATATCACTTAACAAAAGAACTATCATTATTTATCATAGCAATACAACTAAGGAAATTTTTTATTCTACTAGACCAAACTAGTCCATGCATTCAACCAGTAACTTAAACAAGCATATCAAGCATGACAAAGTAACTAGCAAGCAACCATATTTATTTAACAAATTTTTAAATGCATATAAGAACTCATATTTAAGTAGAAACAATCATATATATTGAAATGACACCATCCAAATGCTGGTGTGGCTTGCCTTAGTGCAGACGAGGGTCACACTCCTCCTGGTTATCTCAATGCAAGTTCCTTCATAACCCACAAGTATAGGGGATCGCAACAGTTTCCGAGGGTAGAGTATTCAACCCAAATTTATTGATTCGACAGAAGGGGAGCCAAAGAATATTCTCAAGTATTAGCAGTTGAGTTGTCAATTCAACCACACCTGGAAACTTAGTATCTGCAATGAAGTGTTTAGTAGCAAAGTAATATGATAGTAGTGGTAACGGTAACAAAAGGTAATAGTAGTAAAAGTAATGTTTCTGGTATTTTGTAGTGATGATAGCAATAGCAACGGAAAAGTAAATAAGCAAAGAACAATATGTGGAAACCTCATAGGCAATGGATCAGTGATGGAGAATTATGCCGGATGTGGTTCATCATGTAACAGTCATAACCTAGGGTGACACAGAACTAGCTCCAGTTCATTGATATAATGTAGGCATGTATTCCGAATATAGTCATACATGCTTATGGAAAAGAACTTGCATGACATCTTTTGTCCTACCCTCCCATGGCAGTGGGGTCCTTACGGAAACTAAGGGATATTAAGGCCTCCTTTTAATAGAGAACCGGAACAAAGCATTAACACATAGTGAATACATGAAGTCCTCAAACTACGGTCATCACCGGTAAGTATCCTGATTATTATCTCTTCGGGGTTAACGGATCATAACACATAATAGGTGACTATAGACTTGCAAGATAGGATCAAGAACACTCATATATGGATGAAAACATAATAGGTTCAGATCTGAAATCATGGCACTCGGGCCCTAGTGACAAGCATTAAGCATAGCAAAGTCATAGCAACATCAATCTCGGAACATAGTGGACACTAGGGATCAAACCCTAACAAAACTAACTCGATTACATGATAGATCCCATCCAACCCATCACCGTACAGCAAGCCTATGATGGAATTACTCACGCACGGCGGTGTGCATCATGAAATTGGTGATGGAGGATGGTTGATGATGACGATGGCGATGTTTTCCCCTCTCCGGAGCCCCGAACAGACTCCAGATCAGCCCTCCCGAGAGGTTTTAGGGCTTGGCGGCGGCTCCGTATCGTAAAACGCGATGATTTCTTCTCTCTGATTTTTTCTCCCCGAAACACAATATATGGAGTTGGAGTCGGAGAGGCAACAGGGGGCCCACGAGGTAGGGGCGCGCTCTAGGGGGCAGGCGCGCCCCCACCCTCGTGGAGAGGTGGTGGGCCCCTTGGGCTTCATCTTTTGCATGTATTTTTCATATTTTCTGAAAAGTTGCTCCGTGAAGTTTCAGGTCATCCCGAGAACATTTGTTTCTACACATAAATAAGACCATGGTAATTCTGCTAAAAATAGCATCAGTCCGAGTTAGTTCCATTCAAATCATGCAAGTTAGAGTCCAAAACAAGGGCAAAAGTGTTTGGAAAAGTAGATACGACGAAGACGTATCAACTCCCCCAAGCTTAAACCTTTGCTTGTCCTCAAGCAATTCAGTTTATAAACTGAAAGTGATAAAGAAAAACTTTTACAAACTCTATTTGCTCTTGTTGTTGTAAATATGTAAAGCCGGCATTCAAGTTTTCAGCAAAGATTATGACTAACCACATTCGCAATAACGCATAGGTCTCAAGTTTACTCATATCAATAGCATAATCAACTAGCGAGCCATAATAATAAATCTCGGATGACAACACTTTCTCAAAACAATCATAATATGATATAACAAGGTGGTATCTCACTAGCCCTTTTTGAGACCGCAAAACATAAATGCAGAGCACCTTTAAAGACCAAGGACTGACTAGACATTGTAAATCATGGTAAAAGAGATCCAGTCAAATCATACTCAATGTAAACTAACAGTAATGAATGCAAGTGACAGCGGTGCTCTCCAACTGGTGCTTTTTAATAAGAGGATGATGACTTAGCATAAAAGTAAATAGATAGGCCCTTCGCAGAGGGAAGCAGGGATTTGTAGAGGTGCCAGAGCTCAGTTTTGAAACAAAGGTGAATAATATTTTGAGCGGTATACTTTCATTATCAACATAACAACCAAGAGATGGTGATATCTTCCATGCTACACACATTATAGGCGGTCCCCAAACAGAATGGTAAAGTTTATACTCCCCCTTCCACCAATAAGCATCAATCCATGGCTTGCTCGAAACAGCGAGTGACTCCAACTAACAAGAGTCCCAGGGGGAGTTTTGTTTGCAATTATTTTGATTTAGTTTGTATAAAGCATGGGACTGGGCATCCCGGTGACCAGCCATTTATCTCGTGAGTGAGGAGCGGAGTCCACTCCTCTTGAGAATAACCCGCCTAACATGGAAGATACAAACAACCCTAGTTGATACATGAGCTATTCGAGCATACAAAACATGATATTTATTTGAAGGTTTAGAGTTTGGCACATACAAATTTACTTGGTCCGGCAGGTAGATACCGTATATAGGTAGGTATAGTGGACTCATGTAGAATAACTTTGGGGTTTAAGGAGTTTGGGTGCACAAGAAGGATTCCCGCTTAGTACAGGAGAAGGCTAGAAAAAGACTGGGAAGCGACCAGCTAGAGAGCGACAACAGTCATGAACATGCATTAAAATTAATCAACACCGAATGCAAGCATGAGTAGGATATAATCCACCATGAACATAAATATCGTGAAGGCTATGTTGATTTTATTTCAACTACATGCGTGAACATGTGCCAAGTCAAGTCACTTAAATCATTCAGCGGAGGATACCACCCTATCATACCACATCATAACTATCTCAATAGCATGTTGGTACGCAAGGTAAACCATTATAACTCATAGCTAATCAAGCATGGCACAAGAAACTATGATCTCTAGTTGTCATTGCAAACATGTTCATTCATAATAGGCTAAATCAGGAACGATGAACTAATCATATTTACAAAAACAAAAGAGGTAGAGTTCATACCAGCTTTTCTCATCTCAGCCAGTCCATCATATATCATCATAATTGCCTTTCACTTGCACGATCGAATGATGTGAATAATAATAATAGTGCATGTGCATTGGACTAAGCTGGAATCTGCATGCATTCAATAAACAGGAGAAGACAAGGCAATATGGGCTCTTTTGTCAGATAAACAATAATGCATATAAGAGCCACTTCAACAATTTAATTATGGTCTTCTCCTATCAATCCCCAAAGAAAAGAAAAGAAATAAAACTATTTACACGGGAGAGCTCCCAACAAGCAAAAGAAGAACAGGAAATATTTTTGGGTTTTCTTTTTAATTACTACTACAATCATGGAAATTAAACTAATTAAAAGCTACAACTAATTTTTTTGGTTTTTCTTAAGGTTTACTTAAACACACAAGAAGAAAGCATAAAAAGGAAAATAAACTATCATGGGTGATACAATGAAAAAGTATGAGCACCGACATCTAGCAATGAGTGTGTGAACATAAATGTAATGTCGGTGCGAAATACGTACTCCCCCAAGCTTAGGCTTCGGTGCCTTTTCCTTCGAGCTTTGGCTCAATGAGCCCCTCAAAAGTCTCCTCATCATCTTCCAAAAAATTCTGAAACTTTTAGTAACTTCAAAATAATAGTAAACCAAACTCAATGATATTGATAGCAACTACTCCTACAAGTGCTTAGAGCCTATATCATGCATCAAAACTACTTTTGACCATATAAATTTGACATGCAAGCACAAGAACAGGGTCACCTAAGCAGCAAAAATTTGCAATGAACAAAGCACTAGAACAAGAACTAACTGGACCAATGGAGGAGTCACATACCAAGGAACAATCTCCCCAAGCAGTTTTGTGAGAGGTGCTTTGAGCAAGGAGATCGAAAATGGCAGCAAGATGAGCTAGAACTCGTGCTTGAGCTGGATATTCGTGTTTGTGGGAGGAAGAAGAAGTGTGTGGGTGCAGGAATAAGTGGAGGAGGGCCACCGTGGGCCCACGAGGCAGAGGGCGTGCCCAGGGGGTAGAGCGCGCCCTCCACCCTCGTGGGCAGGTGGTTGACCCCCCTGCTGTGTTCTTAGTGCCAAATATTCTCAAATATTCTAGAAAAAATCATATTTAAATTTCAGGGCATTTGGAGAACTTTTATTTTCAAGGTATTTTTATATTGCACGGATAATCAGATAACAGACATAAAAATATTTATTTTTATTTTATTTACTATAAAATAACAGAAAGTAAAAGTGGGGTACAGAAGGTTGTGCCTTCTAGTTTCATCCATCTCATGATCATCAAAAGGAATCCACTAACAAGGTTGATCAAGTCTTGTTAACGAACTCATTCCGAATAACATGGAACCAAAGAAATTTCGAATAACTCTATGTTACCTCAACGGGGATATGGACATCCCCAATAATAAGAATATCATAATTCTTCTTGACAATAGGAAGAGGAAATTCAAAACCTCCAAATATAATCGATGGAATTTTTACAATACAGTTGATACTATGAACTTGAGGTTGTTTCCTCAGAAAGTGTACCGTATGCTCATTACCATTAACATGAAGAGTGACATTGCCTTTAGTGCAATCCATAACAGCCCCTGCAGTATTCAAAAAGGGTCTTCCAAGAATAATAGACATGCTATCGTCCTTTACTACTTGTGTCGGGTTATCAAGACCATGAGTTTCTTCAATAGGAGAAGGATTTGGATTATATGTTTCTTCAACAAGCGGTAAATTAAGACCATGTATTTCTTCAATAGGAGGTAAATTCTTAACATCTTCAGCTTTAATACCTTTTTCTTTCATAGATTTCTTTGCCTCTTGCATATCTTCAGGACTGAGAAATAGAATACCCCTCTTCTTCAGAGTTGGTTTAGGAATAGGCTCTGGAATTGGCTCCGGAGGTGTCCAATTATTTTCATTTGTCAACATATTATTCAATAGAATTTTAGCTTCATTCGACATTCTTTCCCTAAAAACAGAACCAACACAACTATTCGGGTAAAATCTAGAGGCATCAGTTAGTCCATTATAAAAGATATCAAGTATTTCATTTTTCTTAAGAGGATGATCAGGCAAAGCATTAAGTAATTGGGAAGCCTCCCCCAAGCTTGTGGGAGACTCTCTTCTTCAATTTGCACAAAATTATATATATCCCTTAAATCAACTTGTTTCTTATGAGCAGGGAAATATTTAGCAGAGAAGTAATAAATCATATCCTGGGGACTACGCACACAACCAGGATCAAGAGAATTAAACCATATCTTAGCATCACCCTTTAATGAGAACGGAAATATTTGAAGGATATAAAAGTAACGAGTTCTCTCATCTTTAGTGAACAGGGTGGCTATATCATTCAATTTAGTAAGATGTTCCACAACAGTTTCAGATTCATAACCATGAAAAGGATCAGATTCAACCAAAGTAATTATATCAGGATCAATAGAGAATTCATAATCCTTATCAGTAACACAGATAGGTGAAGTAGCAAAAGCAGGGTCAGGTTTCATTCTAGCATTTAGAGATTGCTTACTCCATTTAGCTAATAACCTTTTGAGTTCATTTCTATTTTTGCAAGCTAAAATAGCTAAAGAAGCTTCTTGATAAAAACATAACCCTTAGGAATAACAAGTGATTCTTCATCATCACTTTCATCAGTATCATCAGATTTAATATTTTCAATCTCTCTAGACCTGGCAAGTTGTTCATCAAGAAAATCACTAAGTGGCACATTAGTATCAGGCATAGATGTAGTTCCATCATAAGTATCATGCATAGCAGAAGTGGCATCATCAATAACATGCGACATATTAGAATGAATAGCAGAAGCAGGTGTAGGTGTCGCAAGCTTACTCATAAGTATCTTGGTTTTTGGATCTCTCAAGTTCTTCATAATGATAAGCAGATATATATCCCAAGTGACTCAAAGAATAGAGCTATGCTCCCCGGCAACGGCGCCAGAAAATAGTCTTGATAACCCACAAGTATAGGGGATCACAATAGTTTTCGAGGGTAGAGTATTCAACCCAAATTTATTGATTCGACACAAGGGGAGCCAAAGAATATTCTCAAGTATTAGCAGCTGAGTTGTCAATTCAACCACACCTGGAAACTTAGTATCTGCAACAAAGTATTTAGTAGCAAAGTGATATGATAGTAGTGGTAATGGTAACAAAAGGTAACAGTAGTAAAAGTAATGTTTTTGGTATTTTGTAGTGATGATAGCAATAGCAACGGAAAAGTAAATAAGCGAAGAACAATATGTGGAAAGCTCGTAGGCAATGGATCAGTGATGGAGAATTATGCCGGATGCGGTTCATCATGTAACAGTCATAACCTAGGGTGACACAGAACTAGCTCCAGTTCATTGATATAATGTAGGCTTGTATTCCGAATATAGTCATATGTGCTTGTGGAAAAGACCTTGCATGACACCTTTTGTCCTACCCTCCCGTGGCAGCAGGGTCCTTACGGAAACTAAGGGATATTAAGGCCTCCTTTTAATAGAGAACCGGAACAAAGCATTAACACATAGTGAATACATGAAGTCCTCAAACTACGGTCATCACCGATAAGTATCCCGATTATTGTCACTTCGGGGTTAACGGATCATAACACATAATAGGTGACTATAGACTTGCAAGATAGGATCAAGAACACTCATATATTGATGAAAACATAATAGGTTCAGATCTGAAATCATGGCACTCGGGCCCTAGTGACAAGCATTAAGCATAGCAAAGTCATAGCAACATCAATCTCAGAACATAGTGGACACTAGGGATCAAACCCTAACAAAACTAACTCGATTACATGATAGATCCCATCCAACCCATCACCGTCCAGCAAGCCTACGATGGAATTACTCACGCACGATGGTGAGGATCATGAAATTGGTGATGGAGGATGGTTGATGATGACGATGGCGACGGATTCCCCTCTCCGGAGCCCCGAACAGACTCCAGATCAACCCTCCCGAGAGGTTTTAGGGCTTGGTGGCGGCTCCGTATCGTAAAACGCAATGATTTCTTCTCTCTAATTTTTTCTCCCCGAAACACAATATATGGAGTTGGAGTTGGAGTCGGAGAGGCAACAGGGGGCCCATGAGGTAGGGGGGCGCGCCCTAGGGGGGCAGGCGCGCCCCCACCCTCATGGAGAGGTGGTGGGCCCCCTGGCCTTCATCTTTTGCCGGTATTTTTCATATTTTCTGAAAAGTTGCTCCGTGAAGTTTTAGGTCATTTCGAGAATGTTTGTTTCTGCACATAAATAACACCATGGTAATTGTGCTGAAAACAGCGTCAGTCCGGGTTAGTTCCATTAAAATCATGCAAGTTAGAGTCCAAAACAAGGGCAAAAGTGTTTGGAAATGTAGATACGACGGAGACGTATCATTCCTCCTTCTAGAAATATTTAAAAACCACAAAACAAAATATCAAAAACCATTCTGAAAATCACCAGAAATTCTAGATAGCAAGGAAAATTCCACATTTTGGTGTGCTGCTAGAGCATTTTGAAACAAACACAATGCAAAAAGAATCAACTCATTTGGACTTATGGGCTAGGAGTTATCACTAGTCAAAGTTGTCGTCAAATAATTGAA
Source organism: Triticum dicoccoides (assembly GCF_002162155.2). Taxonomy (NCBI): domain Eukaryota; kingdom Viridiplantae; phylum Streptophyta; class Magnoliopsida; order Poales; family Poaceae; genus Triticum; species Triticum dicoccoides. Next base: position 433,620,689 of record NC_041382.1, read on the forward strand.
TTATTTTGAATAAATCAGAAAACCTAGGGGGCGACGTCGATGGTGTAAAGTCAGGATACGCCTCCACTCGTACCGCTTCGGGTGCGAGTGGTTAGGATGACACCGGGCCCCACCGGTCATGAGAGAGAGGGGGAGAGAGAGGAAACAGAGCGCGGCGGTGCTCCGCCGGATCTTACGCCGGCGATGATTGGGTTTTGGGCAAAACCAGAGGGATAGAAGTGGATAGGGTGTCATGGCGCACCTGCCCGTACCCGTGGCTTGTCGGGGGATGGCCGGAGTTGCTCGCAATCAAGCTTGCAAGCGGCTGTGGCGGACGGGTCTTGCCGGAGATGAAGAAGGCGATGGCAAGGGGCGACTCCAGGGGCTCAGCTGTGTCCAGGAGACACCAGAGGATCCCCAACGACTCGCCTGAGAGGTTTATAAGGCTAGAGGGGCTCTGAAGTGGGGTGGTTGGGCTGCGGGGATCGCCGGCGATCTCTAGTCGGTGTCGACGGCCAGAGGCCTGCCCGGCCGGGCTACGGCTCCTCTACGCGGTCGTGGTGGTTGTGTGGTACGGTGTGAGGCTTCGAAGAGGTGGGAATGGATCTATATATAGCCGGAGCGAGAGGGGGGGGTATGTGGCGCTGCCGGAGTTCTCTAGAGACCGGAGAACAACGGCGAAAGGCACCAAAGGGAGGGGGCAAGGGCTCAGTGTGTAGGCGGGAGCTGTCCACGCCCGCGAACGAGCACAGGAGGCAGGGGGAGAAGAAGACAAGGGCACGAGCGCACTGTGGCTTTTGGCCGCGATATTCCCGTGCTCGTTACGGCGTCTCCGGTGTCGGCGAGCGCTAGGGAGGGGTCAATGGTGATGAATCGAGGCTAGTGGCGTGGCGCGGTAGTCGTCGGCGAGCTCTGGCTCAAGCACGCGCCGAACAGAGGCGTTGGCGCTATTTAGAGCGCGTCAAGCACATGCCAGACCCCGTGTCCACACTCGGTCACCACCCTGGCATGGTCAAAACAACGTCCACGATCATCCAAACCTTGTCTGGGCTAAAGTCGATGTAGTGATAGGTCTAGGGAAGCTGAGGGCTCAATGCCAGGCCGACCAGACGTGACTCAACCATCTTGGCAAGTTTCTAGACAGAAATTGGCTGCTATGTTTGGATAGCTTCTAGATGGCCATTATGGCTGACCTCCTGGGGTTAAGGGTTACTTAGGAGGGTGAAGAGGCTCAAGCAAAATCAGGGCCAAAGGATCAAGGGAAAATGCACTTGCCGTTCAATGTGAAACTTTGGACCATAAGAGAAATTATTTTCTGTAGTAAAAATACTACAAAAAGTCATGGAATATTCTTGCTTGGGAAGGTGGGCCATGGTTCAAAGAATATTCAGGAATTATTTCAGATTTTTAGGAGCAATAAAAATGGGGGTTGGTTTGGAGCACTAGTTTCTGAATTGTGTTTCAGAGGAGAAAATGAATATTTTCCTTTTATGAAAAATATTCGTTTGATTATTTTGAGAATTTTTCAGAGAACTAAGGTTGAAGGAGAAGTATATAGGTCACTTGGGTGAAAGTCAAGGGCATGCCCAAGTGACAAGTCCATTTGAATTGATTCCAAAAACTCAAATCAAAGGCAAAGGCAAAACCATGTCCGGAAAAAGAGAGAAGGCAAAATTCAGGCTGTCACATATCACCAAGCTACTAGAGCTTCATGGTGAACTATAACATGCAAGGGATGGAGATGATCCCAGAGCTATTCACGGTGCTTAAGGCTGCAAAGGTAGAAATCAAGAAGGAGCATCAAGTGTTGATGGTTAACAAGACCACTGGTTTCAATAAGGGCAAGGGCAAGAAGGGAAACTTCATGAATGGCAAGCCAGTTGCCGCTCTAGTGAAGAAACCCAAGGTTGAACCCAAACCTGAGACTAAGTGCTTCTATTGTAAGGGGAACGGTCACTTGTAGCTGAACTGCCCCAAATACTCGATATAAGAAGGTTGGAAACTTCAACAAAAGTACATTTAATATGCGTGTTATTGATGTGTACCTTACTAGCACTCCTAGTAGCACATGGGTATTAGATACCGGTTCAGTTGCTAATATTGGTAACTCAAAACAAAAGCTGCGGAATAAATGGAGACTAGCTAAGGGCGAGGTGATGCTGTGTGTTGGAAGTGTTTCCAAGGTTGATGTGATCACCATTGCACGCTCCCTCTACCTTCGAGATTAGTGTAGAACCTAGATAGATGTTATTTGGTGTCTGCGTTGAGCATGGACATGATTAGATCATGTTTATTGTAATACAATTATTCATTGAAGTCAAAGAATAATGGTTATTCTGTTTACATGAATAATACCCTCTATGGTCATGCACGCAATGTGAATGGTTTGTTGAATCTCGATCGTAGTGATACACATGTTCGTAATATTGATGCCAAAAGATGTGAAGTTAATAATGATAGTACCACATACTTGTGGCACTGCTTCTTAAGTCATATTGGTGTAAAGCGCATGAAGAAACTCCATGCTGATGGACTTTTGGAGTCACTTGATTTTGAATCACTTGACACATGTGAACCATGCCTTATGGGCAAGATGACTAAAACCTAGTTTTCCGGTATAATGGAACATGCAAGTAACTTGTTGGAAATCATACATACTGATGTGTGCGGCCCAATGAGTGTTGACACGCGCAGTGGATATCGTTACTTTCTCACCTTCATCGATGATTTGAGTAGATATGGGCATATTTACTTGATGAAGCATAAGTTTGAAATGTTTGAAAAGTTCAAGAAATTTCATAGTGAAGTTGAGAATCATCGTAACAAGAAGATCAAATTCCTACAATCTGATCGAAGGAAGAGTATCTGAGTTATGAGCTTGGCAATCACTTAATACAATGAGGAATTGTTTCACAACTAATGCCGCCTGGAATACCACAACTAACGGTGTGTCCAAACGTCGTAATCGTACCTTATTGGATATGGTGTGTTCTATGATGTCCCTTACCGATCTGCCACTCTCATTTTGGGGTTATGCATTAGAGACAACTACATTCACTTTAAATAGGGCACCATCTAATTCTGTGGAGATGACAACGTATGAACTGTGGTTTGGCAAGAAACCTACGTTGTCGTTTCTTAAGGTTTGGGGTTGTGATGCTTATGTCAAAAGGCTTCAGCCAGAAAATCTCGAACCCAAAGCGGATAAATGCATCTTCATAGGATACCCAAAAGAGACGGTTGGGTATACCTTCTATCTCAGATCCAAGGGCAAAGTGTTTGTCGCTAAGAACGACAGTAGAAAAAAATACACTTCCGTGATGATACGTGTTTGTCACAGTAGGTCACATTTTCTGTCATGCATGTACATCCATGACGATTTTATGACAGACTCAAGATAGTCATGCCTGTGCTGTCGTAGAAGTGTTTCATGACATTACAAAAATTATCATCACGGAAGTGTCCACTTCCATGACAATAAATCACGCGTCATAGAAGTGCTTTTGTCAAGGGTGACCGACACATGGCATCCACCGTAACGGCTCGCTGTTAAGTTATCGGGTTCCAGTTTGGATCCAATAACCCGTTAACAGCCCGGACTAATAGGGATTTTCCACATGTAAAATTCTCATTGGCCGGAGGAACCACGTGTCGGCTCACTGTTGGGACAGATGTCATCCACTCATTGGACAGGAGGCACCTATGATAGGTTGACACATGACATGGCCCAACAAAGGCCCATTCCTGTGAAAAAGGTCGACCCAGTAAGAATTAGCAAGCCAACCCATATAAGGCCTACTTGTGTGAGGTCCATTTAAGCCCATGACCCATACAAGATGTGCCAATTCGGCCCATCAATGGCTCGTTAACAATTTGACACCATTGCAGCCCATCGTCAGTTCAAGCCTATTAACAGACTGCTATATATTTGGGCTCAATATCGGCCCAATGTGGTTTTGGCCTGTTAACGACCCATTCAAGGGATGGGCCAATTTTCAGGATGTACATCTTTTGGCCTTTTAGCGACCCATTTAAGTGTTGGGCCAATTTCCGGTCCGGTGTTTCTTTCAGCCTGTTGATGGCCCATAAGTTAGTTGGGCCATTTGCAGTCGGACCTGAGTTTTGGCCTTTTAACGGCCCATGCTCTTCATGGTCCAATACCAGCCCGGTTTCTCTTTTGGCCTGCTAAAGGCCCACAACACATTTGGGCCATTTATAGTACGACCTGACTTTCGGCCTCTTAGCGGCCCATGCTCTTCATGGTCCAGTACGAGCCTGCTGTCTCTTTCGGCCTACTAAAGGCCCACAGTATAGTTGGGCCATATGTAGCCCGACCTTAGTATCGACCTATTAACGACCCATGAAATCAAATGGGACCACCTGTTGCCCGCTTCGATGTCGGCCTATTAATGACCCAGGAGGTAAGATGGCCGACCTTTAACTTTTGGCCTGGTAACGGCCCATTAACTTAACGGGCCCACTAAAGTCCGTATATGTCTTTAGGACCAATTAGATAATTTGAGCCCATTACGACGAGAAATTATGCATAGGACCAAAACCGATCAAGCAAAGGTACGACAAACAGGGGAAAACATTGCACATCCAGCATATACTACAGGAAATTACACCACTGGGCAATCAAAGATTGATGCCAGTGCAAATAAATGAATAGAACCTAACGATCTACAACATCACAATCTGCAACCTCAGTGTGGATGACACCCATAAGCATGTGGGCAAGTTCTTGCTGCTTTGCTACACTGTCTCTGAAAACATTCATCAGTTGTTGTTGCGCACGAATGTGCACCTCTAATTCCTTCACCATTTCCATCATTGCTTCAGCCATTAATTGGTTCACAAACATACATTTTTCCGTTGCATTCGAGACAAAGGAAATTGGACAGATTCAGATGGCGATTTTGGCAGGCTTGTATTATTGATAGTGGAGAGTGTCTCGATCACTGCATCATAACATAAATTAGGAGGGGAACCGAACAGATTAATCAAGAGTTATTGCCATATTACCTGGCCTAGATTTATTGGAAAGAAACAATGGTATTGCCTTGCTATTTTTAGAGTTTGTCTTCTTATCTTCAGCAGCCTGCACCAAATTAACACACTAGCATTTCTATCATTGGCCAGGTCAGATAATAGGAAAGCAACATTGATACAACGAACATTTGGGCAACCAGACCACACCAGCCTACACCAAATTAACACAATATGGCACAGCTATCATCAGCCATGTAAGGTAATACGAAAGCAACATTGACACAATGAATGAATGAATGGGCAACCAGAGTAGCACTACAATTCAGTAATGTGCATGATATGAGATAGTACACTCATGCAACTCAGTATGCAAAACTACCAGGCAGTTTTCCTTACAAAAATCAACATTGTCGCCTTTAACATTTTGCTACAACTAATTTTAGATCAGATAAAGCTTGGATTCACGCCGATTAACAAAATACATGCTGATGTAAAAATATAGTGATATACAACAGGTACTTACATCAACATTGGAGCACAGAGAATTCCTGCAACATACTTTCCCCGAATACGATCCCAATGGAGGAAGTCTTCTATCGTTTAACCTTATTTTCTAAAAGAGAGATGGGTAAGAAACATGTATAAAATATGATCAGAATGCTATAAAATTTCATGATGCGAGGATACACACACGCTTCTTAGAATGGACTTGACATATTTTTGCTGGACTGGAGCGGACTAGTGCTTTGTCCACTAGAATCTGCTTATTATCAGTGGGAGTTGGGTTTCTCTGTGCTGGAGCAGTATCTATGAAAACCGGAGTTGGTTTATTATCTCCTGGCGTTTGGATCTTTTGCAAAGACCTAGTTTGTAACCCTTCAGATTCTAACATAGCCATCTTCCCCTTGCATGGCTTATATAGAAGAATGGTGCTTCAATTATAAAACATGCTACTGTAGAGATGAGTTCTGAAGAATAGAAAGGCATGACATATTGACATGTATTCCCTCCATCCTGAAGTAAATGGATGGGTCTAGGCATATTTCAATTCTAGATACATCCAGTTTTATCCATTCTGCGACATGTAATCCGGACGGAGGGAGTATGATGTAAGATCTAGAGATACGACATGACAACAATGTAAAAAACATTACTTGAATGTAAAACTATATGCGAGAGGAATACATACAGAAAAACACTAAGGCAACATATGTGTGTATGATTGGGAAACTAAGATGGCATTGCAAGAGACCACTAGAACATCACTTCAATGTAAAAAAAAGAACATGGTATGGTAGACATATGAAGTACATACTGATGAATAAACATGCATAAGATATTCAGAAACATGATGTCCAAACTAAGCAGATGGCATTGCGATAGAGTAGAATGACAGTACTTGAATTTGAAAACATGTTATCATGAATGGAATAGGTACCGAAAAACTGGAAGGCATGCCATATTTACATGCATGATCAACAGGCTAAGCACAAGGCATTGCAACAAAGTAGATGCACTCCAGGACATTATATGCATGTTGTACCCATATCAAGGGCCAAGTTAGATCAAGGACCTTGTGGGGTGAATAGGATTCATCATCTTTCTGCAAGTCTTGTGAAGAACTTCCTTTACATGTTCCATCATATTGGTTATCATTGACGTCAAGTTTGTTGGCCGTTACATTGCTCCGTGAGGTTCTTGTGGATAAATCAGTGTGTGCAATTATATCTGACATGCATGGAAGACAACTGGTAGTTAGATTTATGTAATGAGTGCCTATGGGAGATGACATAAATAGTAGGACTGGGGTTAACTAGCAGCAACAGGTCCCAAAAACTAAAGGGAGAACATAGATGAAAGCTATAGAATATGTATCGTTTGTACTCGACATTAACTAGATGGCACACAAAAGTATTAAAGAACAACATAGGTAATACTAGAAGTGGTATAATACTATAATCACCAGCTTGTAGGGTAGCATTGGCTGGTGGATGATAACTATGGAACAACTTTACCTAAAGAATAAGTCTCATAGCTGAACAATGGAACAACGTTAACTCCTGAACAAGACCCGTAAGAGATCACCATGAATATATAGTGAAATGTGATAATCTATTTTCCATGCTTAAATGAATAACAAAGACATAAATGTTGCACACAAGTAAGATGCGGGTACAACCTATCTGGCCGCCATCCATAGGAGTGAGCATCATGTGTTGACTTGTCGATGGCCCTGCAATTGTTGTGGATGTCCGTGTCGGGCATGTGCATTCGATGCAGTGAACTATTGAGTGGGGACTATAGCTCCCTTCTAGTGTATGATTCCCTTGTTGGATCAGCTGTGGTGAGTCGGAGGACAGTGTGGCTGAAGATGCGGAAAACACATAATGTTAAGAACGACACATCTCTCTGATCTGAAGAAATACCCTAAGAGATCAACAGCAAGGTACGAGAGTGGTCACACGTTTGTTGACTGAAGACTAAATTGGGGTCACCCGATTTTATTTTATTTTGGTACTATCCTATCTACGCCGGATGGCTTGATGGCCGTCTTGTGCCTCCCGGATGACACTGTTTGGAATTATCCCCGAAGAGCCAGTGACCACCAGTAGAGCAGTCTGCCTCCGCCGACTGTGGCCCCGACCAAAAGCCCGCTCCCCGCCCCACCGCACTATCGTGGTTGCGCCGCCCCCGGGCCAATCCACAAAGACTCGTTGTCATCCAGATCCGGCGTCGGCAGTACCTTCAACCCACACAACTCCAAGATAGACACCCAAGCGCTGCTTCCGTGGCGAACTTGTGCCCCCACACCAATATGTTAGACACCAGCCAACCGGCATCCTACGAGCTCCGCCGCCTCGAGGGGTGCTGCTTCCCATTGGGTATCGATTGGCCCAGAATAAAAATTCAGACAACTGATGCCTAAATAAAGTGGTTTGAGATGAGGGTGCGACCTATCTGGCAGCCCAATGAAGTAGGAAGCTCTAGCTGCTGAGTCGGTGAGGCTGGCGCGGTTGCGGTGGCTACCGGTGGCAGCGAAGCAGAGATGTCGCCACTACTAGGAAAAGGGCTAAAGATAGGATTGACACTAATGGCGCACCAGAGTAGTGGTGCACCACTACTATATACTAATGGCGCACCTGGTGGAGATACGCCATTAGTGTGGAAGACACTAATGGCACACCAGGCAAACGGTGCGCCACTAGTAAAACAATTTTTTTTTCATTTTTTCAAACATACTAATGGCGCATCCTAGCAAAGTATGCCATTAGTCGTTAGAACTACTAATGGCGCACCGGCGACAGAGTGCGCCAGTAATTTTTTTTTACTTTTTGGCAAAAAAACATTCTAATGGCGCACCGCTGCTGGGTGCGCCATTAGTAAGCTTCCCCCCCACTCCACCTATTCCTCTTCCTCCCTTCCTCCCCACTCGACCTAACCGTACGCCCCCATCCGCCCCAACCGTACGCCGCCGCCGCGCCTGCACGCCCCCTCCGCCCCCTCCGTCCCCTCCGTCCCCTGCCGCCGCCTCTCCTCCCTGCCTTCTTCTCCACCCTGCCACCCCGACCCCCACTGCCCCCGCACCCCCGCGCCCCCACTACTGCAGCTCCCCCGCGCCCCCACTACT